>NC_091163.1:27915133-28092633 GCF_040958095.1 Procambarus clarkii
ATATATATATATATTGGCATATATATATATATATATATATATATATATATATTGGCATATATATATATATATATATATTGGCATATATATATATATATATTGGCATATATATATATATATATATTGGCATATATATATATATATATATTGGCATATATATATATATATATATTGGCATATATATATATATATATATTGGCATATATATATATATATATATATTGGCATATATATATATATATATATTGGCATATATATATATATATATATATTGGCATATATATATATATATATATATTGGCATATATATATATATATATATTGGCATATATATATATATATATATTGGCATATATATATATATATATATATATATATTGGCATATATATATATATATATATATATTGGCATATATATATATATTGGCATATATATATATATATATTGGCATATATATATATATATATATATATTGGCATATATATATATATATATATTGGCATATATATATATATATATATTGGCATATATATATATATATATATATATATATGCCTATATATATATATGCCTATATATATATGCCTATATATATATATATATGCCTATATATATATATATATATGCCAATATATATATATATATATGCCAATATATATATATATATATATATATATGCCAATATATATATATATATTGGCATATATATATATATATATATTGGCATATATATATATATATATAGGCATATATATATATATATATAGGCATATATATATAGGCATATATATATATAGGCATATATATATATATATATATATATAGGCATATATATATATATATATATATAGGCATATATATATATATATATATATTGGCATATATATATATATATATATATATATATATATATATATATATATATATATATATATATATATAGGCATATATATATATATATATATATATATATATATATATAGGCATATATATATATATATATAGGCATATATATATATATATAGGCATATATATATATATAGGCATATATATATATATATATATTGGCATATATATATATATATATATATATATATATATATATATATATTGGCATATATATATATATATTGGCATATATATATATATATATTGGCATATATATATATATATATATTGGCATATATATATATATATAGGCATATATATATATATATATATATATATAGGCATATATATATATATATAGGCATATATAGGCATATATATATATATATAGGCATATATATATATATATATATATATATAGGCATATATATATATATATATATATATAGGCATATATATATATATATATATATAGGCATATATATATATATATATATATAGGCATATATATATATATATATTGGCATATATATATATATATATATATATTGGCATATATGCAAACAAGCCTGAATGGTCCCCAGGACTATATACAACTGAAAACTCACACCCCAGAAGTGACTCGAACCCATACTCCCACAACTGGTATGTACAGGGACGCCTTAATCCGCTTGACCATCACGACCGGACATAAGGAAGTGATAGCCGAGGCTATATGAACCACTTCCCCGCCGGCACTCGGATGGTAATCTTGGGCATAGCATTTTATCAAATCACCTCATTCTTTGGGGCACACGTGAGGAACACAAATGCAAACAAGCCTGAATGGTCCCCAGGACTATATACAACTGAAAACTCACACCCCAGAAGTGACTCGAACCCATACTCCCACAACTGGTATGTACAGGGACGCCTTAATCCGCTTGACCATCACGACCGGACATAAGGAAGTGATAGCCGAGGCTATATGAACCACTTCCCCGCCGGCACTCGGATGGTAATCTTGGGCATAGCATTTTATCAAATCACCTCATTCTTTGGGGCACACGTGAGGAACACAAATGCAAACAAGCCTGAATGGTCCCCAGGACTATATACAACTGAAAACTCACACCCCAGAAGTGACTCGAACCCATACTCCCACAACTGGTATGTACAGGGACGCCTTAATCCGCTTGACCATCACGACCGGACATAAGGAAGTGATAGCCGAGGCTATATGAACCACTTCCCCGCCGGCACTCGGATGGTAATCTTGGGCATAGCATTTTATCAAATCACCTCATTCTTTGGGGCACACGTGAGGAACACAAATGCAAACAAGCCTGAATGGTCCCCAGGACTATATACAACTGAAAACTCACACCCCAGAAGTGACTCGAACCCATACTCCCACAACTGGTATGTACAGGGACGCCTTAATCCGCTTGACCATCACGACCGGACATAAGGAAGTGATAGCCGAGGCTATATGAACCACTTCCCCGCCGGCACTCGGATGGTAATCTTGGGCATAGCATTTTATCAAATCACCTCATTCTTTGGGGCACACGTGAGGAACACAAATGCAAACAAGCCTGAATGGTCCCCAGGACTATATACAACTGAAAACTCACACCCCAGAAGTGACTCGAACCCATACTCCCACAACTGGTATGTACAGGGACGCCTTAATCCGCTTGACCATCACGACCGGACATAAGGAAGTGATAGCCGAGGCTATATGAACCACTTCCCCGCCGGCACTCGGATGGTAATCTTGGGCATAGCATTTTATCAAATCACCTCATTCTTTGGGGCACACGTGAGGAACACAAATGCAAACAAGCCTGAATGGTCCCCAGGACTATATACAACTGAAAACTCACACCCCAGAAGTGACTCGAACCCATACTCCCACAACTGGTATGTACAGGGACGCCTTAATCCGCTTGACCATCACGACCGGACATAAGGAAGTGATAGCCGAGGCTATATGAACCACTTCCCCGCCGGCACTCGGATGGTAATCTTGGGCATAGCATTTTATCAAATCACCTCATTCTTTGGGGCACACGTGAGGAACACAAATGCAAACAAGCCTGAATGGTCCCCAGGACTATATACAACTGAAAACTCACACCCCAGAAGTGACTCGAACCCATACTCCCACAACTGGTATGTACAGGGACGCCTTAATCCGCTTGACCATCACGACCGGACATAAGGAAGTGATAGCCGAGGCTATATGAACCACCTATGGGTGTGAGTTTTCAGTTGTATATAGTCCTGGGGACCATTCAGGCTTGTTTGCATTTGTGTTCCTCACGTGTGCCCCAAAGAATGAGGTGATTTGATAAAATGCTATGCCCAAGATTACCATCCGAGTGCCGGCGGGGAAGTGGTTCATATAGCCTCGGCTATCACTTCCTTATGTCCGGTCGTGATGGTCAAGCGGATTAAGGCGTCCCTGTACATACCAGTTGTGGGAGTATGGGTTCGAGTCACTTCTGGGGTGTGAGTTTTCAGTTGTATATAGTCCTGGGGACCATTCAGGCTTGTTTGCATTTGTGTTCCTCACGTGTGCCCCAAAGAATGAGGTGATTTGATAAAATGCTATGCCCAAGATTACCATCCGAGTGCCGGCGGGGAAGTGGTTCATATAGCCTCGGCTATCACTTCCTTATGTCCGGTCGTGATGGTCAAGCGGATTAAGGCGTCCCTGTACATACCAGTTGTGGGAGTATGGGTTCGAGTCACTTCTGGGGTGTGAGTTTTCAGTTGTATATAGTCCTGGGGACCATTCAGGCTTGTTTGCATTTGTGTTCCTCACGTGTGCCCCAAAGAATGAGGTGATTTGATAAAATGCTATGCCCAAGATTACCATCCGAGTGCCGGCGGGGAAGTGGTTCATATAGCCTCGGCTATCACTTCCTTATGTCCGGTCGTGATGGTCAAGCGGATTAAGGCGTCCCTGTACATACCAGTTGTGGGAGTATGGGTTCGAGTCACTTCTGGGGTGTGAGTTTTCAGTTGTATATAGTCCTGGGGACCATTCAGGCTTGTTTGCATTTGTGTTCCTCACGTGTGCCCCAAAGAATGAGGTGATTTGATAAAATGCTATGCCCAAGATTACCATCCGAGTGCCGGCGGGGAAGTGGTTCATATAGCCTCGGCTATCACTTCCTTATGTCCGGTCGTGATGGTCAAGCGGATTAAGGCGTCCCTGTACATACCAGTTGTGGGAGTATGGGTTCGAGTCACTTCTGGGGTGTGAGTTTTCAGTTGTATATAGTCCTGGGGACCATTCAGGCTTGTTTGCATTTGTGTTCCTCACGTGTGCCCCAAAGAATGAGGTGATTTGATAAAATGCTATGCCCAAGATTACCATCCGAGTGCCGGCGGGGAAGTGGTTCATATAGCCTCGGCTATCACTTCCTTATGTCCGGTCGTGATGGTCAAGCGGATTAAGGCGTCCCTGTACATACCAGTTGTGGGAGTATGGGTTCGAGTCACTTTTGGGGTGTGAGTTTTCAATTGGCATATATATATATATATATATATTGGTATATTTTGGTAGCAGTCTTTCCTGTAGACATATTTTATTAAATATGACCGAAAAAGTAAGATTAATAATTCTAACACGAATTTTCTCAATCTTTCGTACATTATGCTTCACTGTTGGAGGTAAATCAAAAATCACTTCTCCAAAATTCATTTTTATTTCTAGTCTGAGCGACACGGGCGCGTTTCGTAAAACTTATTACATTTTCAAAGACTTCACAAATACACAACTGATTAGAACTTGCGTTTCCCTGATTTTATATCTACATTTGAGTGAGGTGGGAAGGGTGATGTGGCATTACATTTGAGTAAGGTGGGAAGGATGATGTGGCATTAGAGGATATTAATAGGGTATTAAAAGTATCAACACAAGACAGAACACGAAACAATGGATATTGAATAGAAGTGTTTGTAGAAAGCCTATTGGTCCATATTTCTTGATGCTTCTATATTGGAGCGGAGTCTTGAGGTGGGTAGAATATAGTTGTGCAATAATTGGCTGTTGATTGCTGGTGTTGACTTCCTGATGTGTAGTGCCTCGCAAACGTCGAGCCGCCTGCTATCGCTGTATCTATCGATGATTTCTGTGTTGTTTACTAGGATTTCTCTGGCGATGGTTTGGTTATGGGAAGAGATTATATGTTCCTTAATGGAGCCCTGTTGTTTATGCATCGTTAAACGCCTAGAAAGAGATGTTGTTGTCTTGCCTATATACTGGGTTTTTTGGAGCTTACAGTCCCCAAGTGGGCATTTGAAGGCATAGACGACGTTAGTCTCTTTTAAAGCGTTCTGTTTCGTGTCTGGAGAGTTTCTCATGAGTAGGCTGGCCGTTTTTCTGGTTTTATAGTAAATCGTCAGTTGTATCCTCTGATTTTTGTCTGTAGGGATAACGTTTCTATTAACAATATCTTTCAGGACCCTTTCCTCTGTTTTATGAGCTGTGGAAAAGAAGTTCCTGTAAAATAGTCTAATAGGGGGTATAGGTGTTGTGTTAGTTGTCTCTTCGGAGGTTGCATGGCTTTTCACTTTCCTTCTTATGATGTCTTCGATGAAACCATTGGAGAAGCCGTTATTGACTAGAACCTGCCTTACCCTACAGAGTTCTTCGTCGACTTGCTTCCATTCTGAGCTGTGGCTGAGAGCACGGTCGACGTATGCGTTAACAACACTCCTCTTGTACCTGTCAGGGCAGTCGCTGTTGGCATTTAGGCACATTCCTATGTTTGTTTCCTTTGTGTAGACTGCAGTGTGGAAACCTCCGCCCTTTTCCATGACTGTTACATCTAGAAAAGGCAGCTTCCCATCCTTTTCCGTCTCGTAAGTGAAACGCAGCACGGAACTCTGCTCAAATGCCTCCTTCAGCTCCTGCAGATGTCTGACATCAGGTACCTGTGTAAAAATGTCGTCAACATACCTGCAGTATATGGCCGGTTTCAAGTTCATGTCGACTAAGACTTTTTGCTCGATGGTACCCATGTAGAAGTTTGCAAACAGGACACCTAGGGGAGAACCCATAGCGACCCCATCTACTTGCTTATACATGTGCCCATCCGGGCTCAAGAAGGGTGCCTCTTTAGTACAAGCTTGGAGTAGTTTCCTCAGAATACTTTCTGGCATGTCAAGAGGAGTACAAGCTGGATCACGATACACTCTGTCGGCTATCATTCCGATTGTCTCGTCCACAGGTACGTTGGTAAACAGCGATTCTACGTCCAACGAGGCTCTTATCCCTGTGGCCCGTGCGCCCCACAGTAAGTCCACAAATTCCTTTGGAGACTTCAGGCTGAAGGCGCAAGGAACATAAGGAGTCAGCAGGCCGTTGAGTCGCTTCGCCAATCTGTACGTGGGTGTGGGTATCTGGCTAATGATTGGCCGAAGTGGGTTTCCAGGCTTGTGCGTCTTGACATTTCCATACGCATATCCAGGTTTATATTCCCCAATGATCTTTGGCAGGTGGAGTCCGAATTTCTTGGCGTTCACAGTTTCGATCAGTTTGTTGACCTTTGCTTTTAATTCGGCTGTAGTGTCCTTCGTTACCCTTTTGAACTTAGTTTGGTCAGAGAGTATGATGTTCATTTTCGCCAGATATTCGTCTTTTTTAAGAATGACATATATTGGCGACTTGTCACCTCTCCTGACAACTATCTCCTTGTTCTCACGAAGGCTTTTAGCTGCCGCTCTAAGCTCGGGGGACAGTATGGTGCTTCTGTAGTTGCCTCGATTCTTTCCTCCTTCTGCAATAAGTTCTGCTTGTAAGGTATCTTTGGTAGTGACCTTCTTTTGTGTCTCGAGGTCGAATATGTCGTCCAACAGAATTTCCAACTCCACTTTCCGGGCCATTTCACTCGGTCTGGACATAACATGACAGTTTATGCCCAGATTTAGGAGAGTGACTTGGTCCTCAGTGAGGTTAATTCCTGCAAGGTTCAGGAAGCCATCTCTTGGTCGTGGAATTGCCATAGGTCCTCCATATAATGTTGTTAGTTTCTTGATAATCCTTGTTTCAGTGCTGAGGTGATGTTGGTCTGTGAGGATGTCGAGGTGTCACCTCAGCACTGAAACAAGGATTATCAAGAAACTAACAACATTATATGGAGGACCTATGGCAATTCCACGACCAAGAGATGGCTTCCTGAACCTTGCAGGAATTAACCTCACTGAGGACCAAGTCACTCTCCTAAATCTGGGCATAAACTGTCATGTTATGTCCAGACCGAGTGAAATGGCCCGGAAAGTGGAGTTGGAAATTCTGTTGGACGACATATTCGACCTCGAGACACAAAAGAAGGTCACTACCAAAGATACCTTACAAGCAGAACTTATTGCAGAAGGAGGAAAGAATCGAGGCAACTACAGAAGCACCATACTGTCCCCCGAGCTTAGAGCGGCAGCTAAAAGCCTTCGTGAGAACAAGGAGATAGTTGTCAGGAGAGGTGACAAGTCGCCAATATATGTCATTCTTAAAAAAGACGAATATCTGGCGAAAATGAACATCATACTCTCTGACCAAACTAAGTTCAAAAGGGTAACGAAGGACACTACAGCCGAATTAAAAGCAAAGGTCAACAAACTGATCGAAACTGTGAACGCCAAGAAATTCGGACTCCACCTGCCAAAGATCATTGGGGAATATAAACCTGGATATGCGTATGGAAATGTCAAGACGCACAAGCCTGGAAACCCACTTCGGCCAATCATTAGCCAGATACCCACACCCACGTACAGATTGGCGAAGCGACTCAACGGCCTGCTGACTCCTTATGTTCCTTGCGCCTTCAGCCTGAAGTCTCCAAAGGAATTTGTGGACTTACTGCGGGGCGCACGGGCCACAGGGATAAGAGCCTCGTTGGACGTAGAATCGCTGTTTACCAACGTACCTGTGGACGAGACAATCGGAAAGATAGCCGACAGAGTGTATCGTGATCCAGCCTGTACTCCTCTTGACATGCCAGAAAGTATTCTGAGGAAACTACTCCAAGCTTGTACTAAAGAGGCACCCTTCTTGAGCCCGGATGGGCACATGTATAAGCAAGTAGATGAGGTCGCTATGGGTTCTCCCCTAGGTGTCCTGTTTGCAAACTTCTACATGGGTACCATCGAGCAAAAAGTCTTAGTCGACATGAACTTGAAACCGGCCATATACTGCAGGTATGTTGACGACATTTTTACACAGGTACCTGATGTCAGACATCTGCAGGAGCTGAAGGAGGCATTTGAGCAGAGTTCCGTGCTGCGTTTCACTTACGAGACGGAAAAGGATGGGAAGCTGCCTTTTCTAGATGTAACAGTCATGGAAAAGGGCGGAGGTTTCCACACTGCAGTCTACACAAAGGAAACAAACATAGGAATGTGCCTAAATGCCAACAGCGACTGCCCTGACAGGTACAAGAGGAGTGTTGTTAACGCATACGTCGACCGTGCTCTCAGCCACAGCTCAGAATGGAAGCAAGTCGACGAAGAACTCTGTAGGGTAAGGCAGGTTCTAGTCAATAACGGCTTCTCCAATGGTTTCATCGAAGACATCATAAGAAGGAAAGTGAAAAGCCATGCAACCTCCGAAGAGACAACTAACACAACACCTATACCCCCTATTAGACTATTTTACAGGAACTTCTTTTCCACAGCTCATAAAACAGAGGAAAGGGTCCTGAAAGATATTGTTAATAGAAACGTTATCCCTACAGACAAAAATCAGAGGATACAACTGACGATTTACTATAAAACCAGAAAAACGGCCAGCCTACTCATGAGAAACTCTCCAGACACGAAACAGAACGCTTTAAAAGAGACTAACGTCGTCTATGCCTTCAAATGCCCACTTGGGGACTGTAAGCTCCAAAAAACCCAGTATATAGGCAAGACAACAACATCTCTTTCTAGGCGTTTAACGATGCATAAACAACAGGGCTCCATTAAGGAACATATAATCTCTTCCCATAACCAAACCATCGCCAGAGAAATCCTAGTAAACAACACAGAAATCATCGATAGATACAGCGATAGCAGGCGGCTCGACGTTTGCGAGGCACTACACATCAGGAAGTCAACACCAGCAATCAACAGCCAATTATTGCACAACTATATTCTACCCACCTCAAGACTCCGCTCCAATATAGAAGCATCAAGAAATATGGACCAATAGGCTTTCTACAAACACTTCTATTCAATATCCATTGTTTCGTGTTCTGTCTTGTGTTGATACTTTTAATACCCTATTAATATCCTCTAATGCCACATCATCCTTCCCACCTTACTCAAATGTAATGCCACATCACCCTTCCCACCTCACTCAAATGTAGATATAAAATCAGGGAAACGCAAGTTCTAATCAGTTGTGTATTTGTGAAGTCTTTGAAAATGTAATAAGTTTTACGAAACGCGCCCGTGTCGCGTCAGACTAGAAATAAAAATGAATTTTGGAGAAGTGATTTTTGATTTACCTCCAACAGTGAAGCATAATGTACGAAAGATTGAGAAAATTCGTGTTAGAATTATTAATCTTACTTTTTCGGTCATATTTAATAAAATATATATATTGGCATATATATATACATATATTGGCATATATATATACATATATTGGCATATATATATATATATATTGGCATATATATATATATATATATTGGCATATATATATACATATATTGGCATATATATATACATATATTGGCATATATATATATATATATTGGCATATATATATATATATATATATTGGCATATATATATATATATATATATATTGGCATATATATATATATATATTGGCATATATATATATATATATATATATATATATATATATATATATATATATATATATATATATATATATATATATTGGCATATGTATATATATATATATATTGGCATATATATATATATTTATATATTGGCATATATATATATATATATATATATATATATATATATATATATATATATATATATATATATATATATATATATATATATATATATATATATTGGCATATATATATATATATATATATATATTGGCATATATATATATATATATATATATATATATATATATATATATATTGGCATATATATATATATATATATATATATATATATATTGGCATATATATATATATATATATATATATATATATATATATTGGCATATATATATATATATATATTGGCATATATATATATATATATATATATTGGCATATATATATATATATATATATATTGGCATATATATATATATATATATATATATATATTGGCATATATATATATATATATATATATATTGGCATATATATATATATATATATATATTGGCATATATATATATATATTGGCATATATATATATATATATATATATATATATTGGCATATATATATATATATATATATATATTGGCATATATATATATATATTGGCATATATATATATATATTGGCATATATATATATATATATATATATTGGCATATATATATATATATTGGTATATATATATATATATATATATTGGCATATATATATATATATATATATATATATATATATATATATATTGGCATATATATATATATACAACCCGTTCTCACACAAGACAGTACATATATGACTAGTGCTTAAAGTCAATATGTGGAATGTGATTTAGTACATATGTGATATATTCCCAGTTAACTTTTTTACCAAGGCTCAAACTCTTCCTCACGTACCAATTTACGTCTCACAGTACTCGTCCATCAACGTAGATAGCTGAATAGTCGTGATTGGTTCAATTATAACGAAAATTGTAGTTTTCAGGTCCCACATGGGTTGTGAAATTCACCTACTATTGTCCATGCTCTTATAATATTACAGATCAGCTACATCCTATTGAAGGCTCGTAGTTTTGTTTTGAGAAATATTAGTTGTTCTTAGTAAATTATAATAAGCACAATAAATTATTACATAGAATAAGTGCTTCACCAATCAATATTATATACTATAGTTTGTGCTTTAGAAATCTTTAAAGAATGTTTTGTAGGAACGCTAACAGAAAACGATGTTATGTTGGAATGTATATAGGGTAAACTACTGCAAACAGGATGGTATGGTGTGGATTATTGGAAACTATAGGATTAGTATAGGGTCCACTACCACCTGTTAGGTGGGTAAGGGGTCCAATAACACCCGCAGGATGAGTATGGGGGTCACATCCACCCACAGGAATGGTATGGGGATCACTTCCACCCACAGGAAGGGTATGGGATCCAATACCATCCACTGGATGTGTATTGCGTCCACTACCACCGACAGGATGGGTATGGGCTCACAACCACCCACAGGATAGGTATGGGGTCCAATACCACCCACAGGATGAGTATGGGGTCCACTATAACCCACAGGATGGGTATGGGGCTCCAACCACCCACAGAATAAGTATGGGGTACAATAACACCCACTGGATATGTATGGCATCCATTGCCCCCACAGGATGACTATAGGGTACAGTATCGCCCACAGGATTAGTATATAGGGTTCACTGCCGCCCACAGAGTCGGTATGGAGTCCACCGCCACCCACAGGGTCGGTATGGGGTCCACTACCGCCCACTGGGTCGCTATGAAGTCAACTACCGTCCACAGGGTCGGTAGGGGTCCACTACCGCCCACAGGGTCGGCAGGGGGTCCACTGCCACCCACTGGGTCGGTAGGGGGTCCACTGCCGCCCACAGGATCGATAGGGGGTCCACTGCCGCCCACAGGGTCGATATGGGGGGGGTCCACTACCGCCCACAGGATCGATAGGGGGTCCACTGCCGCCCACAGGGTCGGTAGGGGGTCCACTGCCGCCCACACGTTCGGTAGGGGTCCACTGCCGCCCACAGGGTCGGTAGGGGGTCCACTGCCGCCCACAGGATCGATAGGGGGTCCACTGCCGCCCACAGGGTCGATAGGGGGTCCCTTACCGCCCACAGGGTCTCTATGAAGTCAACTACCGCCCATAGTGTTTGTATAGTGTCCACTATCGCCCATAGTGTTATTATGGGGTCCACTACCCCTCATAGGGTCGGTATGGGGGTCCATTACTACCCACAGGGTGTGTCTGGGGTCTATTTTGGCAATACTGCTTTTCCAATCTCATTTGTTGTTCAATGTAAAATATTTGTTGCTCGACTTGCAACAATTTATATATATATATATATATATAGTATAGTGCCTTTGCAATAATGTACCAATGTGTGTATTTTCATAACTCGTTTTAAATTGTTGAAAAATAAATAACTACATTGTGAATGCAAGTCAATGTTTACATGCTAAATCAGAGTTGCCAGATTCCGCTTAAAATAGCAAATTGTGCTTATTTTCAAAGCTTGAGAATTTAGCTTTAAAGTAGTTAAAAAACTACGAATTTCGCAATTTGCTATGTACTTTAGTGTACTATTTTAAAATAAGGTTGGTTTTTAAGCTGCAAGTCATATGAATCTCAAAAAAAGTATATTATTAACAATCTTATCTCCATAGTTCACTAGTTTCTGTAAATCAGATCTGGTAACTGTAGGCCAAGTACTGGTAGACTCAAGACACAATGTGTGTTGAAGCTATTCTCTTTGAAGAAGTCATCTCGACAGGATCTTCCAGCTCCAGCTATAAAACTTCACCAAACATGGATCTACCTAGTACATCAAATGGTAAGAAATTACTAAACTGTAGTAAACTGAATCTGACACTGTCATATATATATATATATATATATATATGTATGTGTGTATGTATGTATGTATGTATGTATGTATGTATATATATATATATATATATATATATGTTGTACCTAGTAGCCAGAACGTCGTACTCGGCTTACTATGCAAGGCCCGATTTGCATAATAAGCCAAGTTTTCCTGACAGTATATTTTCTCTAATTTGTTTTCTGATGAAATGATAAAGCTACCCATTTCATTATGTATGAGGTCAATTTTTTTTATTGGAGTTAAAATTAACGTAGATATATGGCCGAACCTAACCAACCCTACCTAACCTAACCTAACCTATATTTATAGGTTAGGTTAGGTTAGGTAGCCGAAAAAGTTAGGTTAGGTTAGCTTAGGTAGGTTAGGTAGTCGAAAAACAATTAATTCATAAAAACTTGGCTTATTAGGCAAATCGGGCCTTGCATAGTAGGCTGAGAAGTGCGTTCGGGCTACTAGGTACGATATATATATATATATATATATATATATATATATATATATATATATATATGAGGGGTACCACCTCTGGTGCAAGTGTAGGGACCCATAGCCTCGGAGAAGAAAATAAAGAGTACTCAGAGAAGACCTTGTGGATCCTCACTGAACACTTTCATATTTTCTTCTCCTACCACCCTTATTCTTTTGGTATGTGTGTATATTTATCTAACTTTATTTGAAAACGTCATTACACAAAAAAAGTTACAATATTGATTATATATATATATATATATATATATATATATATATATATATATATATATATATATATATATATATGTCGTACCTAGTAGCCAGAACGCACTTCTCAGCCTACTATGCAAGGCCCGATTTGCCTAATGAGCCAAGTTTTCCTGAATTAATATATTTTCTCTAATTTTTTTCTTATGAAATGATAAAGCTACCCACTTCATTATGTATGAGGTCATTTTTTTTTTATTGGAGTTAAAATTAACGTAGATATATGACAGAACCTAACCAACCCTACCTAACCTAACCTAGCCTATCTTTATAGGTTAGGTTAGGTTAGGTAGCCGAAAAAGTTAGGTTAGGTTAGATTAGGTAGGTTAGGTCGTCGAAAAACAATTAGTTCATGAAAACTTGGCGTATTAGGCAAATCGGGCCTTGCATAGTAGGCTGAGAAGTGCGTTCTGGCTATTAGGTACGACATATATATATATATATATATATATATATATATATATATATATATATATATATATATATATATATATATATATAATTTTTTTTTCTTCCAATAATATAGTATTCGCTTGAAATTAACAGCCTGGTCAATCAGGCTGTTGGATTCAACTCCTCTCAGTTTTGTTATACGAGTTACAGCATGGTTAATCACATCCAAAATTAAAGTTATTTCCAGATGCAGTCCTAAAATTTTTAACATTGCTCTCACTAGTGTTAATGTAGATTATTTCATAATTTAAATAATATATTTAATTACTGTAGTACATTTTAACAACAATTTAACTTATAATTTTTGCAGCATAGGTCATTTGAATATAAGTATTTTATTAGAAACTATTTCCTTCAGGTCTTCAGGGAAAATTCTTGAGGAGATGCACAAACTGCAAACAATGTGTGCATGTCCGAAGCAATGTTTGCAAGTTCTGCCAGTGTGACTTCCGAAACAGTAGAGAATTAATGAAGAAAGAAGAGGAAGCCCGTTTTCTACTTAAAGGCAAGAAGGCTTTAGAACGAAATACAGCAAGCCGGGTTCTACGAAGGATTGAAAATCAGGTATTGAAGTTTGTCTAAATCTGTTGTATTCATTTGTATTCTTCTTATGCTGAACTTGCTTGATAAGGTATAGAATCAACATGAATAATGCTGTACAGTACTTACATACTATTTGTTTATTTATTTATATACAAGATAGCACACTGGGATTATGAGAGTACATAGAATTGATGTTTTTACATTCTTGTAAAGCCACTAGCACACATAGTGTTTTGGGCAGGTCCTTAATCTAACAGATAATTTTAAATAGGCAGATAGAATAGGATAGAATAGACTTCTCAGCCTACTATTCAAGGCCCGATTTGCCTAATAAGCCAAGTTTTCCTGAATTAATATATTTTTTCTATTTTTTTTCCTATGAAATGATAAAGCTACCCAATTCATTACGTATGAGGTCAATTTTTTTTATTGGAGTTAAAATTAACGTAGATATATGACCGAACCTAACCAACCCTACCTAACCTAACCTATCTCTATCGGTTAGGTTAGGTTAGGTAGCAGAAAAAGTTAGGTTAGGTTAGGTTAGGTAGGTTAGGTAGTCGAAAAAACATTAATTCATGAAAACTTGGCTTATTATGCAAATTGGGCCATGCATAGTTGGCTGAGAAGTGCGTTCTGGCTAATATATAATTTCAATTCAATCATCTCTGTCGTTGATGTATATGGCAAAAAGTGTGTGGCCCAATACAGCACTATGTCTTAACGTAATGGGTCCAAGGGCCCATAAGGTCTCGACAGCATTAAGGGCCCTTTAGCAAACCAGTGTGCTGGTGCCCCTATGACACCCATGACGTCTTTGTATCATTTCAAGTTTGTACATGTACTTCTTAAGATATGGGCACCATACAACTGCTGCATATTCTAGCTTTTGTCTAAAAAAATCATGAACAATTTATTTATTATTTATCCATGAATGCCAGAACTAAACCCTGTGGTACTCCACTCGTGACATTTCTCCAGTCCAATACATTGCCTCTGATTACTGCCCTCATTTTTCTATCAGTTTGAAATTTTTTAATCCATGTTAGAAGCTTACCTGTCACCCCTCCAATATGTTCCAGTTTCCAGAACAAACTCTTATGTGGAATTCTATTGAATGCCTCTTTTAGGTCCAGATAGATGCAGTCAACCCAACCATATCTTTCCTGTAAAATTTCTGCGGCTCGATCATAGTAACTGATTAAATTTGTTACACAGGATCTTCCATTTCAAAATTTTTTATTTTTTATTTTTATTTTTTATTCCAGCACGCACAAGGAAGCTTGATGCAGATAAACTTACATTAGGATCAGAAGGTGATAGCGATAATGCCCTGGAAAAAAATCCTGACGAGCTACAAGTGCAGCAGGTGCATAAAGTCCAAAAAGTACCGCAGGTGCAAGAAATTCAACAATTACAAAAAGTTCCGCAGGTGGAACATTTACAAAAAGTTCCGCCGGTGCAACAAGGGCTACCATTAGCAATCCTTCAGAAACAGCAAGAAGTACAAGTAGTAAAATTTGAACCACAGGGAACTACACCAGGAAAACAGTGTAGTAACAACGGAATGGGAATTTTAAAATACCTGAGGAAACAGGTAAAAAAGGACAAACAATAGAAATGGTTCCTTACACATTATTTGGTAGTTTATAGGTATTTTACTTATAATACTTTATATTATGTCTACAGTTTATAATTTAGTTTACAGTTAATTTACTTTTCAACTTCCATATCTTACATGAAGGATTTTTACTGTTTTTCATTTTTAAAACCTTATTAGTATCATTTATAGTTTAGTGTCAATTCACTTATAATACAATATATGGAATAATTTACTAAATTCATTTAACTATAATAAATTTAAATAAACATTTTTACCCCAGGATGAGTTTCAGTCACCCTACCCAAAAAATTAATGTTTCTTTATTACTAATCTTGTGAGAGGTAGCTTATTGTGCAGCCCATACTCATTCTGTGAGTGTTAGTTTATTGTGCACCCCATAGTCATCATGTCACCCAAGCCTGCTGCAGCTGCACCTGAGGGGTGGTGTAGGGAACCATTAGTGTACTATTATGATTTGAGAGAGAGAATGCTCTGTGGACAGAGCATCAATATGGCTTAAGGCATTGAGCTTTGCCTCAAGATGAAGCTTGGGCTGATCTCTGATTTGCTTCTTGGGAGTCTTCATTTACGTGCACCCCATACTCAACCACTTTGTAGTAATTAATTGTGCAACCCATACTCATCCTGTTACCAGTAGTTTGTGCAACCCATACTTATCCTGTGATCCCTATCCCTCTACTTCAAGTCCCTCAAGGGGCGCACGAATTCAGTTTGGCATACTGCATCCTGCCTTCCCATCCCTAGCTACTGACCCATCACAATATTTTATTTTATTTTATTTATATATATACAAGTAGGTACATTGGGGTTGTGAGAATACATTGAATAGTACAGTATTTACAATCTTGTAAAGCCACTAGTATGCGCAGCGTTTCAGGCAGGTCCTTAATCTAACAGATAATTTTAAGTAGGTAATTTCTATCAGAATTGATAAATGATAATAAATACATTGTTTACATACATACATTACAAATACATACATATAAGCTCAAAAGCTTCATTGAAGGTTGTAACAGAACCCATGAGCACCACACCAGAAAAAAATACAGTTTTGATATTCCAAGAATACGACTTAATCAAACTAGAAATGCTCTACAAATCAAGGGACCCAGAATGTGGAATGATCTTCCCAACCATGTTAAAGACTGTACCTCTCTCAACCAGTTTAAGATAAAAACTAAACACTACCTAATAAATTCACTAACCTACCTTACCCCTCTATTGTCAACCCATGTCTGTTATTTTTTTTTTTTTTTTAATCAACACTGTTTGTCAACCTATTGTATTTGTGCTGCTTTTTCAGTCATGTTCCCTCTTTTTTTTATCTTTATTTGTATTTGTTCTCAACACATTTTATTCTTTATGCTCAATTAGTATTAAGTTCTAGATATTAATGTTTTTCCTGCCCGAAACGCGTTGCGTAATAGTGGCTTTAGGCATTGTATGTACTAGCTCTATCTATATATCGATCCATTAATGTAACATTACTTGTATGTATGTACCTTACCTGAATAAACATATTTATTTATTTATTTATTTATTTATACAAGTTTAACTCTGGGGATATCAAAGAGATATTTATTTCTGGTGTGGTGATAATGGGTCCTATTACATCTGTCCAGGAAGAGTTTCAGAGCAGGATTTGCATTTAAGAACAGGGTTTTGTAAATGTAGTTGACACAAGAGAATTTATGGAGTGAGATTATGTTTAGCATGTTTAGGGAGTTAAACAAGGGGGCTGTGTGTTGTCTGAAAGCAGAATTTGATATTATTCTGATAGCAGATTTTTGCTGGGTGATGATGGACTTGAGGTGGTTTGCAGTGGTTTGCAGTGGTTGAACCCCATGCACAGATACCATAGTTGAGATAGGGATAGATTAGTGTATAATATAGAGAGATGAGAGCAGGGTTAGGTACATAATATCTGATTTTGGAGAGTATACCAACTGTTTTAGAGACTTTCTTAGTTATGTATTGTATGTGGGTACTGAAGTTGAGTCTCTTGTCTAAGAATAGACCAAGAAACTTTCCATCATTGTTATTGCTAATGTTTACATTGTCATCTGAAGCTGAATTGCATTTGTAGATTTGCTTCCAAATAAGATGTAGTAGGTCTTTTCTATGTTAAGTGTTAGTTTGTTGGTTGACATCCATAAGTGGACTTTTTTTAGTTCATTATTAACAACATTACAGTATTTAGTGTATGTGGGTTGGGGTTGGAGTAGATGAGTGTAGTATCATCAGCAAACAATATAGGTTTCAGAATGTTAAGAACATATACATCCTGCCTTCCCATCCCTAGCTACTGACCCATCACAATATACATCCTGCCTTCCCATCCCTAGCTACTGACCCATCACAATATACATGTAGTAGAGTGTTTTCTGTAGGCAATTTTCTAATTATACAATCATATGTTGCCCTCAGCTCTCCTATTTCATACATACTTTTTTTCTTTTGCAAGGGAGTAATTACTACATCTACATTACAATCCTCCCATGGTGGTGTAAATTTTCTCTTGGGCACAGCAATACACTCTGAAATAACATCATACTTAATAACATTAGAACATAAGGTATTCATATATGCTCTTTTCTTCATCATACATTGTTCAGTACTTCCCACCTTTTGAACTGAGAGGACCAATTCATTAGCTCCCCCACCTCTCATTAATCTAATGGCAGAAGCTACATTTATCTCTGCAATTCTATCCCCAATACTCTGCAGATTCAACTCCATCCTGATTTTCTCAATCATAGCATTTCTTGGGCATCCTAAGATAATTCTCATGGCTTCATTTTGTACCTGTGGGAGGTTGGTGCTGGGGTTACTGTGGGAGGTGTACTGTGTGAGGTTGGTGTTGGGGTTACCTGTAGGAGGTGTACTGTGGGAGGTTGGTGCTGGGGTTACCTGTGGGAGGTGTACTGTGGGAGGTTGGTGTTGTGTACTGTGGGAGGTTGGTGCTGGGGTTACCTGTGGGATGTGTACTGTGGGAGGTTGGTGTTGTGTACTGTGGGAGGTTGGTGCTGGGGTTACCTGTGGGAGGTGTACTGTGGGAGGTTGGTGTTGTGTACTGTGGGAGGTTGGTGTTGTGTACTGTGGGAGGTTGGTGTTGGGGTTACCTGTGGGAGGTGTACTGTGGGAGGTTGGTGCTGGGGTTACCTGTGGGATGTGTACTGTGAGAGGTTGGTGTTGTGTACTGTGGGAGGTTGGTGTTGGGGTTACTGTGGGAGGTTGGTGCTGGGTTACTGTGGGAGGTGTACTGTGTGAGGTTGGTGTTGGGGTTACCTGTAGGAGGTGTACTGTGGGAGGTTGGTGTTGTGTACTGTGGGAGGTTGGTGTTGGGGTTACCTGTGGGAGGTGTACTGTGGGAGGTTGGTGCTGGGGTTACCTGTGGGATGTGTACTGTGGGAGGTTGGTGTTGTGTACTGTGGGAGGTTGGTGTTGGGGTTACTGTGGGAGGTTGGTGCTGGGGTTACCTGTGGGAGGTGTACTGTGGGAGGTTGGTGTTGGGGTTACCTGTGGGAGGTTGGTGTTGTGTACTGTGGGAGGTTGGTGTTGTGTACTGTGGGAGGTTGGTGCTGGGGTTACCTGTGGGATGTGTACTGTGGGAGGTTGGTGTTGTGTACTGTGGGAGGTTGGTGCTGGGGTTACCTGTGGGAGGTGTACTGTGGGAGGTTGGTGTTGTGTACTGTAGGAGGTTGGTGTTAGGGTATTCACCTAGTATATCTTGTTTCTGGGTGTACTAACCTAGTATATGTTGCGTGTGTGTGTGTATACTCACCTAGTCTCACCTAGAATATCTTGTGTGTAAGTTCTCAACTAGTACTCACCTAGTATACCTTGTATGTGTGTATTCACCTAGTATATCTTGTTTCTGGGTGTACTAACCTAGTATATGTTGCGTGTGTGTGTGTATACTCACCTAGTCTCACCTAGAATATCTTGTGTGTAAGTTCTCAACTAGTACTCACCTAGTATACCTTGTATGTGTGTATTCACCTAGTATATCTTGTTTCTGGGTGTACTAACCTAGTATATGTTGCGTGTGTGTGTGTATACTCACCTAGTCTCACCTAGAATATCTTGTGTGTAAGTTCTCAACTAGTACTCACCTAGTATACCTTGTATGTGTGTATTCACCTAGTATATCTTGTTTCTGGGTGTACTAACCTAGTATATGTTGCGTGTGTGGGTGTATACTCACCTAGTCTCGCCTAGAATATCTTGTGTGTAAGTTCTCAACTAGTACTCACCTAGTATACCTTGTATGTGTGTATTCACCTAGTATATCTTGTTTCTGGGTGTACTAACCTAGTATATGTTGCGTGTGTGTGTGTATACTCACCTAGTCTCACCTAGAATATCTTGTGTGTAAGTTCTCAACTAGTACTCACCTAGTATACCTTGTATGTGTGTATTCACCTAGTATATCTTGTTTCTGGGTGTACTAACCTAGTATATGTTGCGTGTGTGTGTGTATACTCACCTAGTCTCACCTAGAATATCTTGTGTGTAAGTTCTCAACTAGTACTCACCTAGTATACCTTGTATGTGTGTATTCACCTAGTATATCTTGTTTCTGGGTGTACTAACCTAGTATATGTTGCGTGTGTGTGTGTATACTCACCTAGTCTCACCTAGAATATCTTGTGTGTAAGTTCTCAACTAGTACTCACCTAGTATACCTTGTATGTGTGTATTCACCTAGTATATCTTGTTTCTGGGTGTACTAACCTAGTATATGTTGCGTGTGTGTGTGTATACTCACCTAGTCTCACCTAGAATATCTTGTGTGTAAGTTCTCAACTAGTACTCACCTAGTATACCTTGTATGTGTGTATTCACCTAGTATATCTTGTTTCTGGGTGTACTAACCTAGTATATGTTGCGTGTGTGTGTGTATACTCACCTAGTCTCACCTAGAATATCTTGTGTGTAAGTTCTCAACTAGTACTCACCTAGTATACCTTGTATGTGTGTATTCACCTAGTATATCTTGTTTCTGGGTGTACTAACCTAGTATATGTTGCGTGTGTGTGTGTATACTCACCTAGTCTCACCTAGAATATCTTGTGTGTAAGTTCTCAACTAGTACTCACCTAGTATACCTTGTATGTGTGTATTCACCTAGTATATCTTGTTTCTGGGTGTACTAACTTAGTATATGTTGCGTGTGTGTGTGTATACTCACCTAGTCTCACCTAGAATATCTTGTGTGTAAGTTCTCAACTAGTACTCACCTAGTATACCTTGTATGTGTGTATTCACCTAGTATATCTTGTTTCTGGGTGTACTAACTTAGTATATGTTGCGTGTGTGTGTATACTCACCTAGTCTCACCTAGAATATCTTGTGTGTAAGTACTCAACTAGTACTCACCTAGTATACCTTGTCAGACCTTGCCTATACCCTATACAGACCTAGTGTGTGTGTACGATCATATGTGGCATTCTTCCAAGAAAAGGAGTTAGAAATGAAACGGTATAATCAGATCCTTTTATACAACACATTGAGAAAGAATAAAGGTTAAGTGTGGTATCAGTAAGATTTACACACTAGTCCACACTTGCGTGGTGTACAATGTAAGTGGAGGCAGAGTTGGAGGGAGGGAAATGTAGTTGGTGGACCTGTGGTCAGGGTGGCTCCAGAGGTAGGGTGTCAAATTTCAGTGTTTATGGCAGGGTAAGGGAATGGTCGTCGTTGGTCTTGTGATTCAATATTTTCTTGTTGTCGCTAAGTTACACTTTTTCAGGTCTATATAGTACAATGGCCAGTCCTCATGTACCTAGTAATTATGTACCTTAAATTATGTACGTAAATTATGTAATTATGTTCATGTACCTAGTAGCTAGTAGTTATAGTGTCAGTTGGGGGTTAATGGGCCAGGCCGAGTGTGCCTGTGCCCCACAAATATCACCCTTATTGCTGACTAGTTGGTATAACGGCTTTTCCCAAACCTCTCTCTCGCCAGAATTATACTGACATGTGAATATCTTTGGCAGTTGATGAATCCTAAATATAAATAATAAATAAATAAATGTTTATTTAGGTAAGGTACATCCATACAAGAAATTTTTACAAAGATTGGTGGACTTATAGATAGATTCATACATTGCATAACTGCATGGCATAACTGGCAATCCCCTCATAGTGTTCAAGTGAGAACTGGATAAGCACCTCCAAAGGATACCCAAGTATGCTGCCCTGAGGAACACCAATGTTGATGGGTAGGGTGGGAGAAATTGAATTATTCACAGAAACATACTGGAGCCTGTCAGTGAGGTACGTAGGATTTGAGGTATTGCAGGGAATACAAGACACTGATCACTGGTCTCCCATTTGGTCCTCATTGCTTTATCTTACTATTATTGAATGTCAGTAACCGTATTATGCAATTTCAATTTCTTCTATTGCTTTCTTTATTATGCACCCCATACCCATCCCGTGGGCCGTGGTGTAAAGGATTACAGAGGCACATAATCGGTTCAGGACCGGAACCCTCTAGTTCGTTTAGCTAAGCAAATAACAATGTTTGACGCTAGTTACAAAATTATTAATGTTGTATACACATGTACACACACACTCATACATACATACATATATATATATATATATATATATATATATATATATATATATATATATATATATATATATATATATATATGTATATATATATATATATATATATATATATATATATATATATATATATAATTATACCAGTATAATCTAATAATATATACTGGTCTAATAAAATAATTATACCAGTTAATACTCTCACTCGTTGTGTTAGGATATGTTAGCTTGATAAAACTGACTGTTCATTGTTGAGAAATGTGTTAACAAACAATATATCTGACTTATCAAGACTGTAGCTTGCTTAGCAAGGAACTTTTTTTAAATTTGGGTTCAGTTTAACTACCGCTCAAGGGATGAGTAATTGGGGCATAATAAAGGAACTAAGCTGATAAAATGAAAGATGGGGGATCAGCCATTACACGTGTTAATGACTCTTGTATAGTTGTGTAGTTAAGGACATCAGGGTAAAGGGGTAATGGGCATTGTGGTTGATTGTTCTACCTGGGAATCCTCCACTGTTTTATATCTTATGTATGTATGTATGTATGTACTAACCTAGTTGTGGTTGCAAGGGTTGAACTTTGGCTCTTTGGTCCCGCCACTTGAATACATACACTTGAATACATACACTTTCCATACACTTGAAACTGTGTATGGAATCAGCCTCCACCACCTGTGTCCCCTTGTGCGTGTACCACATGTGTTAAATAAATGTATGTATGTATGTATGTATGTACGTATGTATGTATGTATGTATGTATGTATGTATGTATGTATGTATGTATGTATGTATGTATGTATGTATGTATGTATGTATGTAAGGAGAGAGAGAGAGAGAGAGAGAGAGAGAGAGAGAGAGAGAGAGAGAGAGAGAGAGAGAGAGAGAGAGAGAGAGAGAGAGAGAGAGAGAGAGAGAGAGAGAGAGAGAGAAAGAGAGAGAGAGAGAGAGAGAGAGAGAGAGAGAGAGAGAGAGAGAGAGAGAGAGAGAGAGAGAGAGAGAGAGAGAGAGAGAGAGAGAGAGAGAGAGAGAGAGAGAAAGAGATGAAGATCGAGACAGAGAAATAGATATAGACAGAGTCAGGGAGAGAATGTTAGACACAGAGACGTATAGATAAGGATATGCAAAGTCAGTGAGAGAATGACAGAGATAGAGCGAGGAAAGAGACAGAGAGATAGGCTGACACAGAGAATGTCAGAAACGAGGAGAGGCAGAGACAGAGGGACAGGGACAGACGGACAGGGCCAGAGGAGGGACGGGGGAACAGAGGGGGAGCAGTGGGACAGGGAGGGAGACAGGGACAGAGAGGGGGACATGGACAGAGACAGAGACAGAGGGACAGGGTCAGAGAGGGGGACCGGGGGACAGAGGGAGGAGAGGGGGGCAGGAGACCAAGAGAGAGGGGACAGAGGAGAGACAGGGACAAGGGGACAGAGATGGATAGGGGGACTGGAGGAAAGGGAGGGGGACAGATGATGGACAGCGGACAGAAAGAGTGGGCAGGGGGACAGAGAGGTACAGGGGACAGAGAGATGGACAGGGGGACATAGAGGAACAGGGGGACAGAGAGTGACAGGGGGACAGAGAGAGGAACAGGAGGACAGAGAAGAACAGGGGGACAGAGAGAGACAGGGGGGACAGAGACAGGGACAATGGGATAGAGAGGGACAGGGGGACAGAGAGATGGAAAGGGGGGACAGGGGGACAGAGAGGGGGAAAGGGATCTGGGACAGAGGACAGAAAATGTGGGCAAGGGGACAAAGTGAGGGACAGGGGACAAAGATGGACAGGGGGACAAAGATGGACAAGGGGGACAGGAGGAAAGGGGGGAGATGTATGAGGGGAAATGTTTGCGGAAGATGGAGAAGGGGTATTTAGAACGGTAAGTTAGAGAGGGGGCAACTAAGGCCCATCATTGAAAAACAAATGAGCATCATTGCAATAGCAGGAGCCACGCACATCTTTAGCCTGCGTTGTTGAGACATTGTCAATTAAGCGGTGTCCAATAGCAGTATCTTCGGTATTTAAGCGTTACCTTAAAAAATACTGGAAATATTGAAAGCTATTAATCCAGATATTAATCCCCTTGTGCAACGCACACAAGAGGCAACAGCTTCTAGCTCTACAAGCCGCAATATAAAATAGAGAATAGGCGATTGTTTTCACTCACAGTGTAATAAACCCACGGACCCACCCACCCGCTGAAGCCGTAAATGCCAAGACATTACTTCCGTTTAAAATTAAGCCGGAATAATCCTCAGGTATGTGGAGGATGTGGGAGGCCTTTGATCAACCACCGACTTCCTGCCCCGTCGACGGGGCCATCAGCCCTCAGTGTGCCCTCAGCCAAAATAATGTGAAACATGTATGTGGGTGTATTAAATATTTTAATTTATTATTTCCAAGATTTAGCTGTTAGCTCTTGGACCCCGCCTTTCTAAGCGTCGGTTGTCTAATGTACCGACTCTCGGCCTCTTTTCCTCCATCATATCTAAACAACATATATTTTTATCTAACACACTCACACATCCCCAAGATGCAGCCTTTAGCAGCTTCCTGACTTTCAGGTTCCTATTTACTGCAAGGTGAATAGAGGCATTAGTGTGTGTATGTTTGTGTCTGTGTGTGTGTGTGTATACGTGTGTGTGTGTGTGTGTGTGTATACTCACCTAGTTGTGGTTGCGGGGGGTTGAGCTCTGGCTCTTTGGTCCCACCTCTCAACTGGCAATCAACTGATGTACAGGTTCCTGAGCCTACTGGGCTCTATCATATCTGCATTTGAAACTGTGTATGGAGTCAGCCTCCACCACATCACTGCCTAATGCATTCCATCTATTAACTACTCTGACACTGAAAAAGTTCTTTCTAACATCCTAGTGGTTCATTTGGGTACTAAGTTTCCACCTGTGTCCCCTTGTTCGCCTACCACCCGTGTTAAACAGTTTATCTTTATGTACCCTATCAATTGCATTTCTCGCAGCCTGTCCTCGTAACTCATGCCTCTTAGTCCTGGGACTAGCCTATTTGCATACCACTAAACTTTTTCAAGCTTCGTCTTGTGCTTTTTTTTTTTTTTTTTTTTTTTTTGAGATATATACAAGAGTTGTTATATTCTTGTACAGCCTAGTACTAAGTATATGGTGTTTGGCTAGATAAGAGTAAAACTGCTTGTAGATTAGTTTTTCAAAAAATGTTGACAAGTTAGGCAGGATTGATATAGGTCTGTAATTGTTAACATCTGTGAGATCACCACATTTGTGTACAGGGGTAACTCACTTTTTTTAGGATAACTGGAAAGGTTTGGAGTTCAAGTGACCTGTTGAAGAGCATGAGAATTCTTTGGAGACAATTCCTAACCTATACTTCTTCTCAAGGTCATGTTTTTTATTAATGGGTTTAAGTATTCCCTTTGTAAGCAAGGGATTGTTAAGCCTTTTGGTTATGCTTACAAAAAAGTCACAGGACAGACATTATCAGCAGCAGTTATAAAATTGTCAATAGCAGTTTCATTGTGCAGCCTAAAACTTAACTCCCTTGACTCTAGAGGTATATATATTAGGTTTAGGTTAGGTTTTTTTAATTAAACCAGCCAGGATGAGTGAAGCCATGAAGGGCGTTTTTATTAATTAAAACACCCAAATGTTGGGTGCTTCAGGTGTTGTTCCTCTTGGATGATCTTGTACCTCTCTGTCTCACACCTGTAAGAATGAGTGATATGGTTAAGGGGGAAACAAAGTGCAGGCAAGGCAATGGAGGCCAGTAGTAATCTTAGGGCTAGGATAATTAGAAATTAGAGAAATTAAGTAAGAGAAATTAGCAAGAGAAATCAGGTAAAATTTATTATACTTAACTTTTGTATCATGAGTTTAGTAGTAAATCTTCATCTTCATCATCATCATCTTCACTGTCACAAAGCTCCAGGTAGGGCTCGGAAACATCAACATCCTCTTCCTGGTATCCAAATAAACGCTTTGCATCACTCAGCTTGTCAGAACACATCTTTTGCCCTTGCTTCAAAAGAGCCAAGATTCCACTCTTATTTTTGGTTGATAGGTGCTTCTCTTCAATAGTGTACTTGTTAGGATCCTGTAATATATAGACTATTTAATGGGGTTTAAGACATTTACAAATTTCCCTGAAAATACTAAAGAAATTAGAATAAATAAATAAAGTTTTCGGTAAAAGTTCAAATATATGTAAAACACACCAGTACAGTATATGAAAACCATGGAATTGTCTACCTGTCAAAGTTGTAAATAGCAAGACAAGTATAAAATTCTGCTGGATAAATGTTTATGAAGAACTGAATTGCAACACACATTTAGGCTGTTAGCTTACCTTGCTTAGATATGAAGGAAAAATTCCACATAACAACTCTTCAGTATGTTCGGTTAAAATCTCTCTCTTATTCTTGTAATATGCGAGATAATGCAGCATTTCTTGAACAGTGTGTTGTTGCTCTTCTCTGGATCTCTTCTGAAGCTCCACATCTTCTACTGCCTTCTTTTTTTGAGCAAGGGACACTAATAAAAGAGGAAATTTATATTTACTGCAAGTAAACTACAACTCAATTTAATGTAATTACAGTTTAGGTACTTGCATTATACATACTATACATAGTTTATTGTGCAGTATCAACCTGATAAAAACCTACGGATTATGATACTGCACCTATTTTACAAACAGTAGTGATGATATTTTACTTCAAAAATAAGTAAAGCTTATCCATTATGCATGCTAAATGTTAGTTATCTTGATAAGGCCGAATTGTAACCCCTGATAAAATGAGATGTAGTTACATACCATTTTGGCTATGATGAGGCAATAAATTGTGCCATGGCAGGATACCTTCTATTGCATCCTTTTCACTGAGAATTTCAGAGTTTTCACTATTGTAGATTTTTATGAAGCCTTGAAGCTTTTTCCTATCACACTCATTTCTGTGCCGGAGGGAAGAGCGCATTTTACTGGATGCTGCAAATAAAGTTTTTTGGCTGAAAGTTTTAAAGTTGTTAAAAAAATTTCCTCATCATTTACCTACATAGAAATTATAGACAAGAGCTAAATAGAAATTGCTTCAGAGTTAACAAAGAAATAGTAAGCCTACCTGCATCAGTGGCAATCAGATTTTTGCGATGCCTGATAGAGTCTGCAACTGCCTCGATAGAATATTTTATGTTCTTCGAGGTTGTTCCAGTGTTTAACTCTAACTCCTTACAAATCATTTGTAGGTCAGATCGCCATTCTTGAATCAATGACTTTTGAACATCAAGTTTGTCGATCTCATTTGAAACTGTTATTTCCGTCTCTCTGGCCTATTTGAAAATATAATAAATTTAATGAACAAATCACATTAACCATGATGAGTGGTTCGAACCTATGGGCTTGGCATTCCCAGATGCTTGCTGTAGTTGAATGCGCCACAACATGGTCAAAAGAATTGCAACCTAGGGTACTAATGAACCCACAATTCAATTTTTGTTAATTATGCACCCCCATACCCATTCCATGGGCGGTTGTGCATGCAGTTTCCCATGTACTTGGTCTGTGTCCTCCAGTAGTTTTACCTCTGATGGCCCTTTCAATACACATAGAATTCATATTATTGTGATATATCAATACATGGAGAAAGACATTGAAATGGGGGCATCAAAGGCAGAACTACTGAATGACAGAGACCGAGTTCATGGGGGAATTGTGTGAAACCTGGTTTGGCTTCAGTGGAAGCCTTGGGATCCTTGTGGGTGCAGTAGTACTCCAAGTTGCAATTCATCTGACCATGTCGTGGCGTAGTGAATTAGAGCATGCATCTGAGAGCACTCAGTGCATGGGGTTCAAACCCTCATCACAGTTCCCGTGATATATCACGATACTGTGATTTCTCTGTGAACACATTTGATATATCTCGGAATCATACATTTAGGTTAATTAAATACTATATACTTTATACAAATTAACCTTATTGATATATTGAAAAAGTTCAAGCAGTTAATTCAAGGAAATGGTCGCTAATTTATAATGGAAAATATATGTAGTACATGATCTGAACACATAACTAACCTATAAATGCATTATAATACCTTTCACATATAAATGCATTATAATAAGTTTCAAAATAAATACAAATAAATAAAATAAATATATATTATTTTTAGTACCTTTCTGAGTCGAGTAACTAATGCACGAGCCAGTCCATCAATTTTTCGATGGTTCCAAAAGACTGCACCCTCTGTGAGTTCTTCTGTTCTTTCTGAGAAAAATATTTATAGCAATGAACATCTTGAAGAGCATAGATTAATAACAGTTTCATAACATACCTTTACTCACCAAGACCAACTCAAGTTTGACCAATATGTTTTCATTCTTTTATTGATTATTTGAGGGAGTTGATACTTATTGAATACTGAATACAAATCGCATTATACTGATTACAGGGCAGGTAAAATAATAAAAAACTTGATCAGATGAACCATATAAACAAATACCAGCTTTCAGCATGTTTTTAGTTGTAGAGTTGTATCGTGAGAGGTATGCAAACACTTGCTCTGCCTCTTCCCCTAAAGTCATGCCACTTCCTTCTTGCCACCGCCCTCCATATAATACCTTTAACATAAAAGTATACAGTAAAAAAAAATTCAAATTATTGTACAAAAATTAAAAGCCTCCTACTATATTAAATGATACGTATATCATTAATCTTAAACAATCAGAAATCTTAAATTTTTTTACACAAACTGTACTTATTATATTTAATGTAATGTATACATTACATTAAATTTAATTAGTATACATAAATGTAATGTTATATTTTTATTTACCTGACAATACCAAGCATGTCCTTTTGCATGTAGGACTCCTAAAAATGGCTTTGCTTGTGGCTAATATTAAACAATGGGTAATGGGGTATCAAAAAATGTTTTATATGAAGAATTCTGATGCACTGCTAAATTTTACATAAAACAAAAATTTACATGGTGTTAGATAAATAAAATGATGATATGGATGCAATTGAAAGGCAAACTATAAAGACATACTCAGTTAAAAAATATGTCATATGACAATGTATATTTATATGTGCATACTTTATTTATAAGAACATTAATTTGAAGACAATATAATTCATTATAATATAGTGTGTGTAGAGAACAAAAGAATACTATACATTAAGTATCTGTAAAGCACATTTTATTACCTCCCAACTTTGTTGTAACGATACAGCTTCTTGTTGCCATCAATATGTACTGCTAAAGGGGTTTTATCACAAGCAGGACACTCATTGTCAGCTTCTCCTCTAATTTTTCTCAGCTCATATTGCTGGAATCGCCATTCGAAGAACACTCTCTTCGAAGTTATATAATTAATGGGTCCAATCTAGGAATAGAATTTTTTAGATGGTGACATTTAAAATGCATATTATGACATAAGATAAATAAACAAAAAAAACATTCCATTTTGTGTTTGAACAAAATTAAAAACTAATTATTAATAAATGAATATACATTACTACAAAATTTTGATAATTTTTGTATTGAAATATAAAACTGAAAATATTAAGAATAACGGTATCAAAACATACACGCCCACGAGAAGCACCAAAGGATTCCAGTGCAGTGACTAATGCCCGAAATGATGTTCCAGGACAATTTCTTTTTATATGTTGCCATGATTCAAGCAGACTGGTGCTGTAGAATGTGCTGCTCTTTCCTAATGATGAATAGAAACCAGACTTGTGCATGGTCTTGCCTAGTTGTTGATGCTCATATCCACAGTGGCATGTATAGATTGGAGTATAGAGGTCATACCTTCCTGTAGTTTAAAATACAGTGCATTGAGTGGTGTGGCGACTTGCTAAAATAGTGATGTAAAAATTAACATTTATAGCAACAAAAATTTCAAAATGTATTGTGATTCAGGAATATCCGGTAATGGAAATAAAAGGGTAAATTTTAAAGTTTATTTACCCATTATAGTGATGAAGATGCAGAGATTGCTGGAGCTTGAAATTTTAAACTTGCAATCTGTGCAGTTGGGGCAAGAATTTGGTGGTTGGGCTGGTACAACAGGTTCTGGTAACAAAGAAAAGGAAGACAGTTTGACAAAATGAGTTTTATGGAAAAGAATTTCAGACTGAATATTTCATTGTTTCTTGATTGTACAAAATATTGACATTATTCTCCAGATAATGACTGAGAAATTCACAGAAAAGAAACAATCAGACGATTAAATCAATCTATAAAACCAAGTGTCAGGTTTAAACTTTAAGACTTCTCCAAATGTTGTAATGACTGAAATGAAACATTTATTCATTTTATTTTGTTATACCAAGATAATCGTAGCTCTAGACTGGGATTGGGAAGTAGAAGTAATCTCGGAACAAAGTACGGATTTTATACAGGTATCGTATACTTACTCCAGTGAAAGATATTTCCTTCAGGGCACACAGTTTGTGTCGGGTCTAATGGCTCATAAAAGCCATTTTTCCAATATAATCTGTGGTGGAAAGGCATGAGAAAATGTTGCATTTGGTCACAAATGTGACACAAAAATGCAAAACAGTCTTCACATTTGATGCTTGCCTCACAATTTGTACATTGTACACAAACTTTACCTGATGAAAAAAGGGGTAATTATTTATACTAATTTTAAATACTGTATACCTAACATTTTAAACAATCTGAAGTCTAAATGTATTAATAGAGTGTCATTAATATGCATATGATGCTTATTATACAGTATAACCTTAATGAACACAGCAATATTTAATTTACCTTTATCTGGAACACCCAACTCAGACAATGTCCAATCGAACAGCATTGCCCTGCTTTCTCCCCAATTAATCTCTGCATTTTTTCTTCTTTTTTGCCAGTCAGAAACACTTGGCTGAGAATCTTTAATTTGTTCAAGTTCTGCAGCAAGTACTTTGAAATATGGGATTACAAATTAGTAAGAAAAATTTGTAAGTGAAAGGAATGATTAGTATAATATGTTAAACAAAATTTCATAGGCATTAAGCACAATTTTGGTACATAATATTTATGACGTGTGTCCATTAAATAAACCCTCATTTAAATACCAACAAATGATGTTGGGACATACCAACATCAAATGATTCCAAAGTTTCTTCACCAGCTGCCAAATAACTTTGAGTGTACGTTCTGCCACTAGTAGAATAGCCCGCATTTTGAATGTGTGGTGGTAAAAGTATAGCAGGCAGAATGTCTGGGTGGCACATTTGAAGATTTAAGCATGGTACATAATTGCAAATTGTATACAAGTATTAATATTTTCAGACAAATCTCAAGATATTACTATAACTAACTTTATGCTACCAAGTTGTTCAGTGTTATAGTAATTTAATCTCCATAATTGTCTAGCATACACTTAAAAATAGGCAACAAATATTATTGGAAAGTACACAAATAACAGCTGTAGAAATATTGTTAAGAAAATAATAGAAGATTACCATCAGATTGGGGTGCAGCTGGTCTTTGTTTTGAATTAATGTGTGATACATCCTGTATGTTATCTTTTTTCTGTTTCTTGTTTGTCACCTTTATTGAGTTTGGTTCCTCCACGTTTAAGAGTCTCTTCAAGTACTCATTTCTTTGTATCATTGCAGCACGTGCTTTCTGGTACTCACGTTCAAGATGTTCTCTAGTCATCACTGCTATTCTCCGGTGAAATTCTGAAGAGAAAATAATACTGTTCGAAGGAAAAGTACAAGAACAAAACAAGAAAATTATGCTTATGCAAAATTATGCTACAATGTACCTATTAATAATCTTAAAATTTGCTACAAATTTCCTACTTATAATTATGTGTTAAATTATGGACTTTCCCATAATGATATGCATGTTAGTGGCATTACCTATACTGCCTACCTGGAGCCCCCTAGAGAGATAGTGACACAAGTTAAGGTAATCCCTTTAGTAAGGTGCTGGGTCAACATAAATAAGCTATAACTAATAAGGACACAAATCAATATGTTCATTTAACAGTGGTATTAACATTTATATAAATATAGCTAAGAATAAGTTTTTACAAGTGTAACAAAGTGAAAGAAATGTATGAAAATTTTGATGATATATTAAAATGCTCATTGATTGAACTTGTCTTCCTATATATAAAGTATAAAAATAGTAAACACAGTACCATTATTGTTGTCTGTAGTTATTTTTGGAACATCTGGTATGTACAGCATACTGTCAAAATCCGATGATCTATCTGAAAAATTGATTGGTAGCGTAAATATTTGAATTCATTGCATAGCCTTTTATACAAACAAAAAAGAAAAATTGTACAGAAAAGCTAACACAACATTATAACACCTTTCTGTGGTACTTTCTATGGTACAAAAGAAAACAAACCTTAATTATAAAGGAAAATAAACTGACAGAAGAACTATGAATACTGCTGAAAATACTTTCCACAAAATATCTGAACCAAGGGATAGTACCCCGAGATTTGAAATATGAAAATTTCACCCTTACAGTATTTAAAAAAAAAGCAGAAAGAGTTAAGCACAAAACTAATGTCCAATCAGCTAGGTATAACACATCTGCAAGCTCATGGCGAAAATCCTAAGGGAGGGAATCATTTACCATCTTTCAGTGAACAATCTTATTCAATCGACACACCATGGTCTTCTTAAAAACAGATGCTACCTTATAAACCTCCTCACTTTTGGGACATGGTAACATGGTACTCAGATAAAGGGTTTCCGGTGGATGTAGTATACATGGATTATGCTAAAGACTTTAATAAGGTACCACATGGAAGACTAGCAAGGAAATTACAGGTTCATGAAAAAAATTGTAAAGTGCACAAAACAATAGTTAAAACAAAGAGAGCAAAAGGTCATACTAAATGGGAATGAATATGAAGAAATGTGTTAAGTTGAGTACCTCAGGGGTCCATTTTTAAGTCTAAAATATTTTTCATATATTGAACATCTATGATATAGAAAAGAATATAATCTAATCAACCACATCCTCATATTTGCAAATGCCTGGCATTTCACGAGCACTTTGTCCGGGGTTTATATTCTAGCCGGGGAGGATTTACTGGGTTAGGCTAACCTAACCTAACTTAACCAAACCAAACCAAGTATCTCAAGTTACAAATATCTCTGGGAATTCATATTATCTGCTGTTGTAGAATTGACAAAATGGACAGTGTCAACAAAATTATTCCCACATACTCCGTCACTATGTGATGGAGTACACATAGAATAGGGACTGAATTGTCCCTGACAGGGACAATTCTGTAACAAATGTTCTAGCATAAAACTTTGTACAGTTTAGTAATTCCTTACCATTTGATGTACTAGGTAGATCCATGTTTGGTGAAGTTTTATAGCTGGAGCTGGAAGATCCTGTCGAGATGACTTCTTCAAAGAGAATAGCTTCAACACATTGTGTCTTGAGTCTTCCAGTACTTGGCCTACAGTTACCAGATCTGATTTACAGAAACTAGTGAACTATGGAGATAAGATTGTTAATAATATACTTTTTTTGAGATTCATATGACTTGCAGCTTAAAAACCAATCTTATTTTAAAATAGTACACTAAAGTACATAGCAAATTGCGAAATTCGTAGTTTTTTAACTACTTTAAAGCTAAATTCTCAAGCTTTGAAAATAAGCACAATTTGCTATTTTAAGCGGAATCTGGCAACTCTGATTTAGCATGTAAACATTGACTTGCATTCACAATGTAGTTATTTATTTTTCAACAATTTAAAACGAGTTATGAAAATACACACATTGGTACATTATTGCAAAGGCACTATACTATATATATATATATATATATATATATATATATATATATATATATATATATATATATATATATATATATATATATATATATATATATATATATATATATAAATTGTTGCAAGTCGAGCAACAAATATTTTACATTGAACAACAAATGAGATTGGAAAAGCAGTATTGCCAAAATAGACCCCAGACACACCCTGTGGGTAGTAATGGACCCCCATACCGACCCTATGAGGGGTAGTGGACCCCATAATAACACTATGGGCGATAGTGGACACTATACAAACACTATGGGCGGTAGTTGACTTCATAGAGACCCTGTGGGCGGTAAGGGACCCCGTATCGACCCTGTGGGCGGCAGTGGACCCCCTATCGATCCTGTGGGCGGCAGTGGACCCCCTACCGACCCTGTGGGCGGCAGTGGACCCCTACCGAACGTGTGGGCGGCAGTGGACCCCCTACCGACCCTGTGGGCGGCAGTGGACCCCCTATCGATCCTGTGGGCGGTAGTGGACCCCCCCCCATATCGACCCTGTGGGCGGCAGTGGACCCCCTATCGATCCTGTGGGCGGCAGTGGACCCCCTACCGACCCAGTGGGTGGCAGTGGACCCCCTGCCGACCCTGTGGGCGGTAGTGGACCCCTACCGACCCTGTGGACGGTAGTTGACTTCATAGCGACCCTGTGGGCGGTAGTGGACCCCATACCGACCCTGTGGGTGGCGGTGGACCCCATACCGACTCTGTGGGCGGCAGTGAACCCTATATACTAATCCTGTGGGCGATACTGTACCCTATAGTCATCCTGTGGGGGCAATGGATGCCATACATATCCAGTGGGTGTTATTGTACCCCATACTTATTCTGTGGGTGGTTGGAGCCCCATACCCATCCTGTGGGTTATAGTGGACCCCATACTCATCCTGTGGGTGGTATTGGACCCCATACCTATCCTGTGGGTGGTTGTGAGCCCATACCCATCCTGTCGGTGGTAGTGGACGCAATACACATCCAGTGGATGGTATTGGATCCCATACCCTTCCTGTGGGTGGAAGTGATCCCCATACCATTCCTGTGGGTGGATGTGACCCCCATACTCATCCTGCGGGTGTTATTGGACCCCTTACCCACCTAACAGGTGGTAGTGGACCCTATACTAATCCTATAGTTTCCAATAATCCACACCATACCATCCTGTTTGCAGTAGTTTACCCTATATACATTCCAACATAACATCGTTTTCTGTTAGCGTTCCTACAAAACATTCTTTAAAGATTTCTAAAGCACAAACTATGGTATATAATATTGATTGGTGAAGCACTTATTCTATGTAATAATTTATTGTGCTTATTATAATTTACTAAGAACAACTAATATTTCTCAAAACAAAACTACGAGCCTTCAATAGGATGTAGCTGATCTGTAATATTATAAGAGCATGGACAATAGTAGGTGAATTTCACAACCCATGTGGGACCTGAAAACTACAATTTTCGTTATAATTGAACCAATCACGACTATTCAGCTATCTACGTTGATGGACGAGTACTGTGAGACGTAAATTGGTACGTGAGGAAGAGTTTGAGCCTTGGTAAAAAAGTTAACTGGGAATATATCACATATGTACTAAATCACATTCCACATATTGACTTTAAGCACTAGTCATATATGTACTGTCTTGTGTGAGAACGGGTTGATATATATATATTGTAACAAACTAGGCTGTTGTAAGAATTATCCAGAGTGGTTTATCGACAAAAGAGAATGGGAAGCTGAGCCGCATGGTGACCTGACCCCCAGGGGAATTCGCGGTGGAAATAACCAACGCTTTGTTCATAGCTACGTATAATGAATCATCCTATAGTATTCAGTAATTTAGAGAAAATTAGCCTTTATTCATTTTGCATTAAAATTGTATTGTATAATAGTACTGGATACAATATCAAGAGTATTCTAATTATTGAGTTTAAGTCACCATCAGTGACGCCACGAATCAGATCTAACTTTTAAGGCGGAGTGACCGGCGGTCATAGGTCAGCAGGGTTGACAGGTCTACTATTTCTCAAAGTTTTAATAACCATCTTTGTGATCGGGAACAGCTCTGCCGTTAGAGGCTTGTGTAATTTAATTCAGTAAAATAATTCAACCAGTCTGGATCAATTAAGTACAACAGAGGTTAATTGTTATAACTTAAACCTGGCTAGTAACTTGGTAAAACTTTGACTAGGCGGAAGGATACAAGGTTCTAGTCTGGGCTAGGCCAGACGAGGACAAATCAGTGTGAATACGGGAGCAGCTGGGAGAGGTCAACCATCTTACCTCTCCCCAAACCAGCACAACATCTTAGCTGGAAAACATAGAGGTATAGTTGCTATGGTTATGTATAGAAATATTCTCATTTGCCATTCAGGTCAAGTAGGGAGTGTTAAAGTGATAGGGAGTGAACCTATTTAGATTTTGTCTTAGTTTTCTTTTAATAAATTAAATTTGTTATTAATTTGCATTTTATTGTTTCCATGTGTTTTATGTGTATACTTGTCCTGGTCACGTGGTCCACACGAGGCGGAGTTGCATTGGGCGCCGATTCTAACATCGAATCGGAATTATCATTACCGTGTAATTTATTCCACACTCAAGGTCATCGTTTATAGTGGGGATCAAGCCCCTAGGTTGATTAATTAGCGTGATCGATCCAGACCTCGATCATTGCTCTTGTATTACTGGTCTGGTGGTGGCAGCAGAGGTGACTCTAGGGTTTTGTTCAGAGCTTAGGTCACGTCATACTGGGTGTAGAATCCTAAGTCGGTCAATCGTCTTAGGACCACGTGGCGTGGAGTTGGCTTTGTTAAAAGTTTTGGAGTCCCTTGGTTTAGAAATAAAAGTAAGAATACGGGTAGAGGGAGTAGAAAGAAGGAAGTAAAGAGTGAGGAACCCGAACCCGTGTTACAATATATATATATATATATTGGCATATATATATATATATATATATATATATATATATATATATATATATATTGGCATATATATATATATATATATATATATATATATATTGGCATATATATATATATATATATATATATATATATATTGGCATATATATATATATATATATATATATATATATTGGCATATATATATATATATATATATATATATATATATATATATATTGGCATATATATATATATATATATATATATATATATATATATATATATATATATATATATATATATATATATATTGGCATATATATATATATATATATATATATATATATATATTGGCATATATATATATATATATATATATATTGGCATATATATATATATATATATATATATTGGCATATATATATATATATATATATATATATATATATATATATATTGGCATATATATATATATATATATATATATATTGGCATATATATATATATATATATATATATATATATATATATTGGCATATATATATATATATATATATATATATTGGCATATATATATATATATATATTGGCATATATATATATATATATGTCGTACCTAGTAGCCAGAATGCGCTTCTCAGCCTACTATGCAAGGCCTGATTTGCCTAATAAGCCAAGTTTTCATGAATAAATGTTTTTTCGACTACCTAATCTAACCTAACCTAACCTAACTTTTTCTGCTACCTAACCGAACCTAACCTATAAAGATAGGTTAGGTTAGGTAGGGTTGGTTAGTTTTGGTCATATATCTACGTTAATTATAACTAAAATAAAAAAAAATTGACCTCATACATAATGAAATGGGTAGCTTTATCATTTCATAAGAAAAAAATTAGAGAAAATATATTATTTCAAGAAAACTTGGCTTATTAGGCAAATCAGGCCTTGCATAGTAGGCTGAAAAGTGCATTCTGGCTACTAGGTACGACATATATATATATATATATATTGGCCTATATATATATATATATATATATATATATATATATATATAGGCCTATATATATATATATATATATATATATATATATATATATATATATATATAGGCCTATATATATATATATAGGCCTATATATATATATATATATATAGGCCTATATATATATATATATATATAGGCCTATATATATATATATAGGCCTATATATATATATATATATATAGGCCTATATATATATATATAGGCCTATATATATATATATAGGCCTATATATATATATAGGCCTATATATATATATATAGGCCTATATATATATATATATATATAGGCCTATATATATATATATATAGGCCTATATATATATATATAGGCCTATATATATAGGCCTATATATATAGGCCTATATATATATATATAGGCCTATATATATATAGGCCTATATATATATATAGGCCTATATATATATATATATATATAGGCCTATATATATATATATATATAGGCCTATATATATATATATATATAGGCCTATATATATATATATAGGCCTATATATATATATATATAGGCCTATATATATATATATATAGGCCTATATATATATATATATAGGCCTATATATATATATATATATATATATATATATATATAGGCCTATATATATATATATATATATATAGGCCTATATATATATATATATATAGGCCTATATATATATATATATATAGGCCTATATATATATATATAGGCCTATATATATATATATAGGCCTATATATATAGGCCTATATATATATATATAGGCCTATATATATATATATATATATATAGGCCTATATATATATATATATATATATAGGCCTATATATATATATATATATATATATAGGCCTATATATATATATATATATATATATATATATATATATATATATATATATATATATATATATATATATATATATATATATATATATATATATATATTGGCCTATATATATATATAGGCCTATATATATATATATAGGCCTATATATATATATAGGCCTATATATATATATATAGGCCTATATATATATATATATATAGGCCTATATATATATATATATAGGCCTATATATATATATATATAGGCCTATATATATATATATAGGCCTATATATATATATATATATATATATATATATATATATATATATATATATATATATATATATATATATATATATATATATAGGCCTATATATATATATAGGCCTATATATATATATATAGGCCTATATATATATATAGGCCTATATATATATATATAGGCCTATATATATATATAGGCCTATATATATATATATATATAGGCCTATATATATATATATATATATATATATATATAGGCCTATATATATATATATATAGGCCTATATATATATATATATATATATATATATATATATATATATATATATATATTGGCCTATATATATATATATAGGCCTATATATATATATATAGGCCTATATATATATATATAGGCCTATATATATATATATAGGCCTATATATATATATATATATATATAGGCCTATATATATATATATATATATATATAGGCCTATATATATATATATATATAGGCCTATATATATATATAGGCCTATATATATATATATATATATATATATATATATATATATATATATATATATATATATATATATATATATATATAGGCCTATATATATATATAGGCCTATATATATATATATATAGGCCTATATATATATATATATATAGGCCTATATATATATAGGCCTATATATATATATATATATATATATATATATATATATATATATATATATATATATATATATATATATATAGGCCTATATATATATATAGGCCTATATATATATATATAGGCCTATATATATATATATATATATATATATATATATATATATATATATAGGCCTATATATATATATAGGCCTATATATATATATATATATATATATATATATATATATATATTGGCATATATATATATATATAATGGCATATATATATATATATAATGGCATATATATATATATATATTGGCATATATATATATATATATATGTCGTACCTAGTAGCCAGAACTCACTTCTCAGCCTACTATTCAAGGCCCGATTTGCCTAATAAGCCAAGTTTTCCTGAATTAATATATTTACTAAAATTTTTTTCTTATGAAATGATAAAGCAACCCTTTTCTCTATGTTTGAGGTCAATTTTTTTTTATTGGAGTTAAAATTAACGTAGATATATGACCGAACCTAACCAACCCTACCTAACCTCACCTAACCTATATTTATAGGTAAGGTTAGGTTAGGTAGCCAAAAAAAGCTAGGTTAGGTTAGGTTAGGTAGGTTAGGTAGACGAAAAAATATTAATTCATGAAAACTTGGCTTATTAGGCAAATCGGGCCTTGAATAGTTGGCTGAGAAGTGCGTTCTGGCTATTAGGTACGACATATATATATATATATATATATATATTGGCATATATATGTCGTACCTAGTAGCCAGAATGCGCTTCTCAGCCTACTATGCAAGGCCCGATTTGCCTAATTAGCCAAGTTTTCCTGAATTAATATATTTTCTCTAATTTTTTTCTTATGAAATGATAAAGCTACCCATTTAATTATGTATGAGGTCAATTTTTTTTATTGGAGTTAAAATTAACGTAGATATATGACCGAACCTAACCAACCCTACCTAACCTAACCTAACCTATCTTTATAGGTTAGGTTTGGTTAGGTAGCCGAAAAAGTTAGGTTATGTTAGGTTAGGTAGTCGAAAAACAATTAATTCATGAAAACTTGGCTTATTAGGCAAATTGGGCCTTGCATAGTAGGCTGAGAAGTGCGTTCTGGCTACTAGGTACGACATATATATATATATTGGCCCTTCCTCGGATGGGCCAATAGGCCCTCTGCAGTGTCCACGTATTGTACCTCACCTCACTCCACCATTATCTCCTGCCTATTTATGTCCAGTACTCGACTTATAAAACCACTCCTTCTAAAGATGTATTAATATACAAATGTACTTAAGGAAATTCCTGTTTCAATTTTTCTCCGTGGTCTGACACTGTCAGACCACAGAGAAAAATTATATATATATATATATATATATATATATATATATATATATATATATATATATATTCTACATATATATAAAAATTCTACATATATATATATATATATATATAGAAATTCTACATATATATATATATATATATATATATATATATATATATATATATATATATATATATAATCTCTCTATCTATCTATAGATATACAATTTTTCTCTGTGGTCTGACAGTGTCAGACCACGGAGAAAAATTGAAACAGGAATTTCCTTAAGTACTTTTGTATATTAATACATCTTTAGAAGAAGTGGTTTTATAAGTCGAGTACTGGACGTAAATAGGCAAGAGATAATGGTGGAGTGAGGTGAGGTACAATACGTGGACACTGCAGAGTGCCTATTGGCCCATCCGATGCAGTAACCACACACAGGCCCACACATGGATAATTATAGCATAAAATAGTAAATATTTACAATGAATTAGTGAGACAAATGTGTTCCAATGATCCTACTTAAATCGCCCTTTAATTGATCTATTAATAATGAATCTAAGTTATATAAACCACTGCTAATGTTCAAATTACTTTCTTTTGTGATCTGTATCAAAGCAGATTCAATTATGTTTCTGTTATAGGTGCTTCTACAATTCGTTATTGAGGAAGCCATCTCCCAATCAATTTGGTGAGCATCTTCTGACAGATGAACAAACAAAGCATTAGACAATTGGCCATGTCTTACAGAGTATTTATGTTGCGAAATTCTACATTTCAAATCTTTAGATGTTTGCCCAACATAGAACTTATTACGGGTTTTACAGGGTATTTTATAAATGACACAATTATCACTACGAGGGCTATTCTTAACTAATAGCTTGCCAACAGTATTTTCGTAGCTAAACAATACATGTATATTAAAATGTTTCATGGCCTTGACAATATTCTCCAACCCAGAGAAATATGGTAAACTTAACACATTCTTTGGGCGAATTCCCCCTCCCCGCTCAGCTCGTTGTCGCCGTGTGGGGGCTTAGTGGGCGGCTGTCGGAGTGTGATGCTCCTTGGGACAGTCCTCTGTCCTTTTCTAGCCTTGTGCTCCTGCTGCCGTCCTCTCCAATTCTGCTGGGCATCTTTTCCTTTTCCTTCTGTTTCGTTTTTCTCCCCCCTCTTCTCCTATCTGCTTGCCGTTTCCTGCCGACCTTTTGCTCGTTCTGGTTCTTCCCTTGGACTTCTTCTATTTCGACGCCCGGGTGCTTGTGGAGGCATACTCTTGCACCCGTAGAACTGTAGTACCCGACGTCGAGAGCGAGGGGAACCTTTTATTGTCAATCCCCCTTTCGTCACTGAACCCGATCTCGACGGACTGTCGGTTTCTTAAGGTGGCGTTTGTGGGGCGTATACTCACGACGCACCCCTAGGAGGCCCCGGCAAGATCGGCGATAGCTTCTTGTTGGGTGTCCTGCCTCTAATTGTGGCTCCATGGTAGGTGTGGGGGCACATTCGTGAATGAATTCTTCTTTTCGTAATGATGATAACCCCTGTTTCGGCTGCTTCTGGTTTACCTTCTCAGGCTCGTGGGGTGGGCGACCAAGCCCCCAAGTCGGTCCGTATTGGAAGACCGGGCTCTGTAGCCTCCGCTGCATTGGGCCCCGACCTTGCTCCTCCTTTGGCCTCTCTGACTCCTTCCCCTGGCTCCCCTCCCTCCTCTGTGGTTGGGTCGAGCCCCAAGCCCCCAGTGGTGACTACCTCGTCCCCTGGCGCGGCTCCTTCTCTAGTTGTGACTACTGCGCCTTTTAACCCCTCTCTCTCTGGGGGTTCTCACCGCCGTCCTCGTCACGGACGCCCTCGCTCGATTCCTTCCAGTTCTGCTACCTATCAAGCCTTGTTTGGTCCCGCTACGTGGGCCAAATATTTTGACGATTTTGACGGCCAAATATTTTGCGCCTCCTGACGATTTCTCCCTCCATCGACATCTCGTTGATTCCGTGGATGCCTCCATTACTTTCAACCCCACTTGTTTCGGTACATGTGTCGTTGCTGCTCCTTCTCGGGATGCTGCTTCCCGCTTGGCTGCCTTATCCTGCCTTGGCGAGACCCCTGTTCGGGTCTCGAAGAACGCTCAGTTGAATGCCAGTGTTGGCACTATTTTGCTCCCGCCCCATGTTGCGACCGGTGTTCGGGACCTGCGCGACTGCCACGACGATATTCGACATATCCTTGCTGCCCAGGGCCATTCTATTCTCCAGGTGGACACGTTTACTCGTCCCCCTCGTGGTAGTCGCCGTCAACCCCTCCGGGTTGTGAAGATTACCTTTGATGGTAGGACCCTTCCTCCCTCTGTCATTCTTGCTGGTGCCAGGTGCTCTGTCCAGGAGTACATTCCTTCTCCTCGGCTCTGCAACAAGTGCTGGAGGTTTGGGCATGGTGCCCTCCGCTGTTCCGGGACTGTCTCTCTCTGTCCTTTGTGTGGTGGCGAAGGTCACTCTAAGTCGGAGTGCACTTCTCCCCAAGCTCGTTGCCTCAACTGCGGTGAGGCCCATCCTGCCTTCTCCCGTGCGTGTGTCCATTACAAGCTTGAGGCAGCAGTCCTCAACTTGAAGCACCGGGAGCGTTTATCTTTTCCTGAGGTGAGACGCCAGGTTCGCCGGCTCCCGCCTTATACTAACATCTCTTATGCTCGCGTGTTGCGCTCTTCCTCTCCTCGTCCTTCCCGCCTTCCTCAGACTCACAAACGTTTCCGGGCCTTGGACCCTGATGCGCCCACTGCCCCCTCGTCTGATCCTTTGGGTTCTCTCCCGAAGGATCCTCCTCCTAGTCCTCTGTCTGGGGTTCCCCTTCCTTCTACCCGGTCTGTCGTGTCTCCTGTGTCTTCTTCCTCGTCTCCCTCCGTTCCTCCTTCCCATCCTTCCCCTCCGTCTCTTGACTCTCCCCGCCGCCTGTCGGTGCGGGCTGATGTCCATCGCTCTCCAAACGGCCGTCATGTGTGCTCTCGTTCAGCTTCTCCTGTTGAGACGCTAGAATCCGTTGCCCAGTACGTGGTTGCTGGAACACCTGTCTCCTTACGTCAGAAGCGTAAACCTGGCTCCTCTCCTTCCTCCTCCCCGGCGGGTAAGAAGGTTTCGCTTTCTTCCTCGGCCCCTACTTCTGCCTCTCTCGCTCCTTCCCCTCCCATTTCGGTCGTTGCGCCCCCTGTTCCTGCTATGGAGGTTTCTTTCGCTCCCGCTTCCCTCTCGGTTGCTGCCCTTGCTGAGGTACGCTCCCCTCTTTCTACCCCCCCTCTTCCTGCTGCTGTCCCTGCCTGCTCCTCTCCGTTGTCTCCTCCTCTTCCTCCTCCTCCTCCTCCTCCTCCTCCTCCGGACCCCGCCCGCCCACCTCTGATCTGTTCTCCCGTTTCCTTCCCTCCGTCTTTGCTCAGTTTACCCATGCCCCCTAACCCTGACTTTGCTGACCCTGATCCCGACCCTGATATTCTTTAACGTGCTCTGTTGCTCTTTAGCCTTTGTTTCTTCCTTGTTCTCTGTTTTTGTCCTTTCTCTTCTCGTCGGTGTCCATTCTTCAATGGAACGTTCGAGGTTATTACGCTAATTTCCTCGAACTCCAACTTCTGATTTCGCGGTTTTCGCCCCTTTGTGTCTGTCTCCAGGAGCCGATGCTTGGTGCTCGTCCTGGTCGTTTTCGTGGCTATTCCTTTCTCTCCCCCCCCCCCCCAGCTGTTGCTGGGGCTTCTAATTCTTCTGCTCTTTTGATTCGTGCTGATGTTCCCTTTGTTCCTTTACTTTTTCCTTCACCTCTCCATTGTTCTGCTGCTCGTGTCTTTGTGGGGAAATGGTACACTGTTTGTTCCCTTTATCTCCCCCCGAGTGTCCCGCTTTCTCTTCCTGATTTGAAACACCTCCTAGACTCCTTGCCGGAGCCTGTGCTCCTGCTGGGTGACTTCAATTGTCGTCATTCTCTTTGGGGTGACTTTCTGACGAATACCCGGGGTCGCCTTCTTGAGCCGTTTCTCCTCTCTTCTTCCCTGTCTCTTCTGAATTCTGGTGAGCCCTCTCATTTGGACTCTCGGACTCGCACCCTTTCTTGTCTTGATCTTTCTCTCTGCTCTTCTTCTCTTTACTTAGATTTCACGTGGCAGGTTCTTGATGACCTCCATGGAAGTGATCATTTCCCCATCCTTGTTTCCTTTTTCTCTTTTCGCCCTTCCCTCTCTTTTCCTAGGTGGCAGTTTGCTAAGGCGGACTGGACCCTATTTTCCCTCAGTGCTACTCTCTCTGACCTCTCCCTTCTGCCTCTCTCTCGCGCTCTCCTCCTTTTTCATGACACTGTCTTCAACGCTGCCCTCCGCTCTATCCCTCGCTCTTCCTCCCGGGGTCCACGGAAGTGCGTTCCCTGGTGGAATGCGGACTGTGCTCGGGCTGTCCACAGTAAGCGTGCAGCCTGGAAGAGGCACCGCCGTAGGTAGACGACCGATTCTTTTCTTTTCTTTCGGAAAGCGAGTGCGCTGGCCCGTAGGGCCATCCGTACGGCTAAACGTGAATGTTGGGCATCTTATGTCTCAACAATTACGTCCGAAACCCCTCTGGCCCAGATCTGGAAGCGTATCCGCAAGATAGCGGGTAAGTTCGTTCCCGATGTTTCACCGGTCCTTCACAACCATGATACTCTTGTGGCGGACCCGTTGCAGGTCACGTCCGAACTGGGTTCCCACTTTTCTTCTGTTAGCTCTGGTCTTCATCTTCCCCAATCTTTCCTTCTTCGTAAACCTGTCCTTGAGTCTCGTCCTTTAGATTTCTGCACTCATCTTCAGCTTCCCTATAATGATCCCTTCTCTTTCTCTGAACTTCGTTCTGCCCTGGCCCTCTGCGGTTCTACGGCGGCGGGCTCCGATGGTGTTCATTATGAGATGTTTCGCCATCTCCCTCCGAGCACGTCTCAGTATTTACTGAGTCTGTATAATCGGATCTGGGAGTCGTCGTCAGTCCCTGAGGACTGGCTCGATGTCGTTGTCCTCCCTGTTCGCAAACCGGGGTCTCTGGGTACTTCCCCTAAGGACTTTCGCCCTATTGCTCTCACAAGTTGTGTCTGCAAACTCTTTGAACGTATGGTTAACGTTCGTCTGATGTGGTTCCTGGAACACCATGACCTCCTCTCCCCTTCTCAATTTGGTTTCCGCAAGTGCCGCAGCACGACAGATGTCCTGGTGAACTTGGAGGTCTATATTCGTACTGCTTTTGCTGCGAAGACCTCCGTTGTTGCCGTCCTTTTTGACCTAGAAAAGGCTTACGACACCATTTGGCGTTATCATATCCTATCTCAACTTCATTCTTTTGGCCTTCGTGGTCATCTCCCTCTCTTTCTCCGCAGCTTCCTCTCTCGTCGTTCCTTTCGGGTGCGCCTTGGTACCGCTCTCTCTCCCTCTTTTCAGCAGTACGAAGGTGTGCCCCAGGGTAGTGTTCTGAGCACTACTCTTTTTCGGGTTGCCCTCAATGGTCTTCTTTCCTCTCTTCCTTCTGGTGTCTTCTCCGCTCTCTATGTCGATGATCTTACCCTTTGTTGTCAGGGTGATGATTCGCCTCTCCTTCAACGCCGGCTTCAACTTGCAATTGATGCCGTGTCGTCTTGGACCACAGATCATGGCTTCAAGTTCTCTACTTCTAAGACTTGTGCCATGACTTTTACGCGGAAACGGGTTGTTCTTCGTCCCTCTTTGTCCCTTTATGGTCTTCCCCTTGAATACAAAGATTCCGCGAAGCTTTTGGGGTTATTCCTTGACACTCGTTTGTCTTGGTCTCCCCATATCTCTTACCTCCGTGTTGAGTGCTCTAAGGCCCTTACCCTCCTTCGGGTCTTGTCCCATACTTCTTGGGGGGCAGATAGGCGCACTCTCCTTGCTTTACACTCCTCTCTCGTCCTGTCTAAGCTCGATTATGGTTGCCCTGCTTACTCGTCTGCTTCTCCTTCTACTCTTCGCCGTCTTGATGCTTTGCACCATACTGGGTTGCGCCTCAGTTCTGGTGCCTTTCGTTCGACTCCCATCCTTAGCTTGTATGTTGACACTGGCTTCCTGTCTCTCCAGGACCGCCGTGATCGCTACTGTCTTCGCTATCTTGCGCGGTCCTTGCAACATCCTTCCTCTCGCCTCTGTCGTGCTTTAACTTTTACCCCTCCTGCGGTTCCTGTTCCTCTTCACCACCTCCCTCTTTCTGTCCGGTTATCTCGCCTACAGGATTCGCTTTCCGTTCGTATTTCTAATGTTTCTCCTCGTGTTGTTCCTTCTTTGCCCCCGTGGAGGGTCCCTCTTCCGCGGTTTTGTACATCCTTGACCCGTATCACTAAAGCTTTTACCCCTCCTACGGTTCTAAAACGCCTTTTCCTCGAGCACTTTTCTTCTCACTCCCGCTCCGTTTCTGTCTTCACCGATGGGTCTAAGTCAGCGAACGGTGTTGGCTACTCTGTTGTTTTTCCTGATCGCACTTATATGTGTCGCTTGCCTCCGGAGACTAGCATCTTTACAGCGGAACTTTATGCTATTCTCTATGCTCTTCGTCTCCTGCTTTCTCGTTGTCAGTCTTCCTTTGTAGTTGTTGTTGACTCTCGTAGTGCCCTCATGGCTCTCGGGTCCTTTAATCCGGTTCATCCAGTAGTTGTCGAGATCCAGCATTGGCTGTTTCTCGTTCACAGTAAATTTAAGTCGGTTGAGTTTTGTTGGGTTCCCAGCCATATTGGTGTGTCTTTAAATGAGCGTGCGGATGCTGCCGCCAAGGAAGCTGTCCGCTCTTGTCCCATCTCTCGTAAAGGCATTCCGTATTCCGACTTTTACCCGGTTATCCATTCCTCAGTCCTTACCCGTTGGCAGGCTTCTTGGTTGTCTGTTACTGGTAACAAGCTACGTACTCTTAAATGTTGTGTTTCCTCGTGGCCGTCCTCCTTCCACCGTAACCGGCGGTGGGAAACAGCTCTGGCGAGGTTGCGTATTGGCCATACTCGCTTAACCCATGGTCACTTGCTGGAGCGCCGCCCTGCTTCTTATTGTCCTAGTTGCATTGTCCCTCTTACGGTCGTGCATGTCCTTCTTGAATGTCCTGACTTCCAGGACGAGCATGTGTCTTGCTTTCCGACCGCCCCTCGCGGTCACCTGTCCCTCAATAGAATTCTTGGTGACTCGGATACTTTTGATATCGTTCGCCTTATGCGTTTTTGTTCTCGTATTGGCATTCTTGGTGATATTTAGCGCCCTCTGATTATTTTGCGTCTTTGATGGTGCTACATAGCCTTCCCGGTTTGGTGCCTTCTTTTGATAATTACTTACTTACTTTGGGCGAATTCTTTCACTGCATATATTATTATAATATATACGACGTGCTTTGCTACGGCAAACTTCCAAAAAAATCAGTGGGTAACAAAGCTTGAAACCAATCGAATCAATATTCTTAAACTCTTCGTCTAAGAATTCTGGACACACAACTCGAAGAGCTCTTAGATACATCCTTTTTCCTTTTCCACAGATCCTTTTTGCTCAAGGGTTAGCTTAGGAATATTTGATTGCACATACAACAACAGATCACCCGTGTTGTAATTTTGTTCACGACGCAATTCTACATCGAACGAAACAGCAGCAGATCGATTTGGTGACGGCATTCCCAATTGTTGAGAATTTTGTTCGCAATTTCTAAGCACATATCCTTAATCATTATCAACGCTTCGCTGTAGATTTCTGCTGTGAAATCCGTGTTCATATTTGAATTTTCCTTGCGTATTCGACGGACAATATCTTAAGCTAAGTGCGATTTATATTTCCCCAATAACTCAAATTCAAATGTTGATTCAGGTAAAGTACATACATATATACAGGGTGTGATACAAATATTGATGAATTTATTGACAGAGCTAGTATGTACAATGCCTAAAGCCACTATTACGCAAAGCGTTTCGGGCAGTCCATCACAAACTCTGAGATGAAGGAAAGCAGGTGGTCAATATGATTGCAAACAATGCACGAATTTGATTTGGATGTGACTTGTTTGACGCATCATTAATGCATCCATCCCGGTGTCTGTCGTTCTCCAATAAATACAGAACTTGATATGCACTACGGAAAGTGGCATGTGTTACGCCGTTGACAAATCTCAATGGCTGGAAAATCGTTGGACCGGGCACATTTACCAACAGCATGTGAATAAAGAAGCATTCATCCTGATTGGGATGCACGGTGTACAGTCTGCCTATCGTAGTTTATTTGAATGTGCTACCCTGTCCGTCGGCTCGCTCTCCTCTTCTGCGACGTTCAAATAATTTTCTGTTCGCATTCCATATGTAATATGGAGGCACTTCCGAATACAGCATTGTTTTCGCAAATGCGTCATTCTGACATAACGTTAAGAAAGCAGTTAACGTTGTAGCCGGTGGATTCATAGCTATTTGTAGCACATTTGCAGCTGTGAAATATATGTGTTGTCCGTTTTCTTGTTAAAAAAAAAAATACTAACAAAATATTTCAATCAAAACGCAGATCAATCGACACAGCTCAATTCCACCGCCAATTGCACTGAAAAATAAAAACCGTTAAAAAAACGAAATGAAAAAATAAAAAAAATAAACTATATTCATGAAATGAATGGTATGATAAACAATACAGCTCAATTCCAATGCAATGTCACGCAAAATAAATAAATCAAAAGGAATATAAATCGAAATCTATGAAAATTCAATTTATCAATGCAATCAGAAACATTGAAATGGAATGGTAAAATATTTTATACAACCTATGTTGCTATTACATGCAACAGATAGCGCTGTTTGTCAAGAAAATCATGTTTTTACCTGTCACATGTGTGGCATCTATATCGTAGGTACATCAAAACACACGCAAATTCGAAAGGAATGTTGTGTCAAAATTTCAAAGCAATTGGTGAAGAACTTTTGGAGATTACAGCGTGTGTTGCTCTTACGTCCAACAGATGGCGGCGTTTTTTTTTTAAAAAGCATGTTTTTTCCTATCCCAGATGAGACATGTTTATAGTAGGTATATAAAAACATGCGCCTATTTATATGCAACGTTGTGTCAAAATTTCAAAGCAATCGGTAAAGAGGTTTCGAATATTTCCCTCACATGAAAAACACATGAAACCCACAGTTTTTCAGAAAAAGCATGTTTTTTTTTTTGCGTCACAGACGTGACATCTATATAGTATGCATATAAAAACTTGCTCGGATACGAATGGAGCGTTGTGTGAAAATTTCAAAGCAATCGGTGAAACTTTCGGAGATAAGCGATTTTGAACAAACGAACATGTACATTTTTATTTATATAGATTTCAGATTATGGGAAAGTGATAATAAGTTAAATGAATATTTTGATAAAGGATGAAGTTTTGTGTTTATTTCTACTCCCCCCCCCCCCCTTTTTTTTTACTTGCATTACCAAGCCTACTCCTTGCAAACCACTACCGACTCGGGGTCGGATACTATCAGTTTGGTTCCACCATCAAAGAACCCGGTTGCGACCCATAGTGTTCATAAGAGCTCTCTTGAGCTTACCTTCTGTGCTCTCTTGGGCCCATACTCTGCTTTCTTCCGCACACACTCTGTGCTCTCTTGAGCTTACAAACTGTGCTCTCTTGAGCCCACATACTGTGCTCTGTTGAGCTCATACACTGTGCTCTCTTGATCCCACAAACGGTGCTCTGCTGAGCTCACACTGTGCTCACAGTATGTGTGCTCTAGAGCACACATACTGTGATCTCTTGAACTCACACTCTGTGCTCTTCCGCTCACACTTTGTGCTCTATTGAGCACACATACTGTGATCTCTTGAGCTCGCACTCTGTGCTCTCTTGAGCCCAGACTTTATGCTCTTTTGAGCCCACATACTGTGACCTCTTGAGCTCACACACTGTGCTCTCTTCAGCTCACACTTTGTTGTCTATTGTGCACACATACTGTGCTCTCTTGAGGCCACAAACTGTGCTCTCTTAGGCCCACATACTGTGCTCTATTGAGCTCATATACTGTGTTTTATTGAGCCCACACATTCTAATCTGTTGAGCTCACACTGTGCTCTGTTGAGCTCACATACTGTGCTCTCTTGAGCCCACAAATTGTGCTCTCTAGAGCTCACACTCTGTGCTCTTTTGAGCGCACATACTGTGAACTTTTGAGCTTACTCACTGTGTTCTCTTGGACCCACATTTTGTACTGTCTTGAGCCGACATACTGTGATTTCTTGAGCTCTCATACTTTGATATCTTGAACTCTCACTCTGTACTCTCTTGAGCCTACATACTGTTCTCTCTTGAACCCACACAATGTGCTCTGTTGAGCCAACGCACTGTGCTCACTTGAGACCAAACACTGTGCTCTCTTGAACCCACATACTCTGCTCTCTTGAGCTCACGTACTGTGCTCTCTCGAGCCTACATAGTGTGCTAACTTGAGCCCACACACTTTGCTCCCTTGAGCCCATACACTATGCTCTCTTGAGCCCACATACGGTGTTCAGTCCTTAACTCCTTTGTTTGCACTCCAGCCTTCAACTCATGGCAAGATTTTATAAAGAAACTATTGAAGGAAAGTGTTCAGCTGCTATTGTGAGTCTTGCCGGAAAATTTTGTATTATCAGTGTTTGGGTACAGACGTTTCTGTCCTGGCACAGATAGTGTCTGCGTGGATTTGTCCATGACATATTTGTATCCCTCAGTGGTTAGACTTTGAATCCGTTTTATACCTTTTTCCAAGGCTATGAATGAGATGCTGTCTTGCCTACACATTAAGATCGCTGAGGATGGCAGTGCCCAAGGCGGCGTGTGGAAGTATAAACGACATTCGTCTCGTTTGAAATGATCCGGTTGTTGGTCGGGAGAATTCTTCTCGTGCATTTGGCGGTGTTCTTCCATTCTAGTATAATATTAATGTCTTTTGGTTGGCGTCGGTGGAGGTCACGATTCGATCAATAATGATAGATGTACTTTCAGGACTTTCTTCCGTTGTGTGAGCCTAAGAACAGTAGTTCTTGTAGAATGTTTTCAAAGAGAGAAGGGGGAAGGCGGGAGGTAATGTATTGTAAGAGCGTGTCGTGAGAAGTTACACGGTGTGGGTTCACCTTTTCATCATTGTTCTCCAAATTTTTCTCAATGTTTATATTCATTCCATGTTTCCTGCTATAGGGGCTTGAAATAATATGCAAGCCTCAAGACAATCATTTTCTCATTGATTCGATTGTCCTCATATCTGGTGATAATTTATAATCATTCCTTTCATGTTTCCAGTTGTAATATCTTTCATCCTAATCAATGATTTTCCAGTCAGCAAAGCTAGTGAAATGACAGATCTTTCAGGGCTTCCTTCAGTTGTGTGAGCCTAGGAACAGTAAGAACAGTACAGTACCACTGTCATGCGCCTAAGGCCTAAGGCTCTAAGCGCCTGACAGCTGAGTGGACAGCGCTTCAAATTCGTTGTCCTGAGGTTCCGGGTTCGATCCTCGGTGGACGCGGAGACAAATGGGCAAAAAGTTTCTTTCATCCTGATGCCCCCTCCTACCTAGTAGTAAACAGGTACCTGGGAGTTAAACAGCTGCTACGGGCTGGTTCCTGGAGGTGTGTAACAAAAAAGGAGGCCTGGTCGAGGACCGGACCGTGGGGACGCTAAGCCCCGAAATCATCTCAAGATAACCCTGGAAGTGTACATTCACCAATAAAGGTCTTGCTAGGTGGTGGTGGTGCGTAATTGCACCACCACCACCACTACATACAGTAACACTGTCACCACCACCACTACATACAGTAACACTGTCACCACCACCACTACATACAGTAACACTGTCACCACCACCACTACATACAGTAACACTGTCACCACCACCACTACATACAGTAACACTGTCACCACCACCACTACATACAGTAACACTGTCACCACCACCACTACATACAGTAACACTGTCACCACCACCACTACATACAGTAACACTGTCACCACCACCACTACATACAGTAACACTGTCACCACCACCACTACATACAGTAACACAGTCACCACCACCACTACATACAGTAACACTGTCACCACCACCACTACATACAGTAACACTGTCACCACCACCACTACATACAGTAACACTGTCACCACCACCACTACATACAGTAACACTGTCACCACCACCACTACATACAGTAACACTGTCACCACCACCACTACATACAGTAACACTGTCACCACCACCACTACATACAGTAACACTGTCACCACCACCACTACATACTGTAACACTGTCACCACCACCACTACATACTGTAACACTGTCACCACCACCACTACATACAGTAACACTGTCACCACCACCACAACATACTGTAACACTGTCACCACCACCACTACATACAGTAACACTGTCACTACCACCACTACATACTGTAACACTGTCACCACCACCACTACATACAGTAACACTGTCACCACCACCACTACATACAGTAACACTGTCACCACCACCACTACATACAGTAACACTGTCACCACCACCACTACATACAGTAACACTGTCACCACCACCACTACATACAGTAACACTGTCACCACCACCACTACATACAGTAACACTGTCACCACCACCACTACATACTGTAACACTGTCACCACCACCACTACATACAGTAACACTGTCACCACCACCACTACATACAGTAACACTGTCACCACCACCACTACATACAGTAACACTGTCACCACCACCACTACATACAGTAACACTGTCACCACCACCACTACATACTGTAACACTGTCACCACCACCACTACATACAGTAACACTGTCACCACCACCACTACATACAGTAACACTGTCACCACCACCACTACATACAGTAACACTGTCACCACCACCACTACATACTGTAACACTGTCACCACCACCACTACATACTGTAACACTGTCACCACCACCACTACATACAGTAACACTGTCACCACCACCACTACATACTGTAACACTGTCACCACCACCACTACATACAGTAACACTGTCACTACCACCACTACATACTGTAACACTGTCACCACCACCACTACATACAGTAACACTGTCACCACCACCACTACATACAGTAACACTGTCACCACCACCACTACATACAGTAACACTGTCACCACCACCACTACATACAGTAACACTGTCACCACCACCACTACATACAGTAACACTGTCACCACCACCACTACATACAGTAACACTGTCACCACCACCACTACATACAGTAACACTGTCACCACCACCACTACATACTGTAACACTGTCACCACCACCACTACATACAGTAACACTGTCACCACCACCACTACATACAGTAACACTGTCACCACCACCACTACATACAGTAACACTGTCACCACCACCACTACATACAGTAACACTGTCACCACCACCACTACATACAGTAACACTGTCACCACCACCACTACATACAGTAACACTGTCACCACCACCACTACATACTGTAACACTGTCACCACCACCACTACATACAGTAACACTGTCACCACCACCACTACATACAGTAACACTGTCACCACCACCACTACATACAGTAACACTGTCACCACCACCACTACATACAGTAACACTGTCACCACCACCACTACATACAGTAACACTGTCACCACCACCACTACATACAGTAACACTGTCACCACCACCACTACATACTGTAACACTGTCACCACCACCACTACATACAGTAACACTGTCAACACCACCACTACTATTTCTACCAATGTCACCATCACCAGACCCTCTGAGTGCTGAAGGAACAAGTTCGTGACTGGCAGGACCGCCAGACTTTTATTCATTAGCTGGCCTGGTTTTCTGCATCTAAATTCAATATCTTGTCTCCCTTCCCCACCTATGACGCTGCCCTTATGGATGACTGGGATGGCAGCTCACTCTTGCACCAACTGCCGGTGATCGGTTCGTTTTTACGCCAGCAATAGGCCTAATGAAATGCTCGTATATTATCTAAATTTCTGTGGGGTGTTAACGAGACTCCATATGTCTATTCGAACAGTCACACCAGTTGGGAACTTTGGTTAGTATTGAACTCGGACCTGCTGCTGATGCATCAAACATATGCAATAGTTTAGTGAAACAAAACCGGAACAAAAGCTCTTTGTGGAGGTGAGCGCGGTGGATCTGTCGCCATTTGTGGACATTCACTACCAAACCAGACCAATATATTGGAAATGAAATATCGACTTTTGTTTAAAACCAAAAGGCTGAAGAATCTTTCAAGGATGACGAGTTTCAGGGTTGACCACAGGTGACCACATCGACCAAAACAAGAATCCCCAGGTAGGTCATTGTTCGATCCCGGACTGTCCCGGTGGTATGATACCACCCCTCCCCTCCCCTCTCCAGGTCCCATCCCTAATCCTTACCCTGACCCCCTTCCGAGTGCTATATGGTCGTGATGGCTTGGCGCATTTCCTGATAGTTCCCTTCCCTTTTCCTTTCCTTTTCGCCTCGTACGTGATACTGCCTGTCGGGCTCGTACGTGATACTGCCTGTCGGGCTCGTACGTGGTACTGCCTGTCGGGCTCGTACGTGGTACTGCCTGTCGGGCTCGTACGTGGTACTGCCTGTCGGGCTCGTACGTGGTACTGCCTGTCGGGCTCGTACGTGGTACTGCCTGTCGGGCTCGTACGTGATACTGCCTGTCGGGCTCGTACGTGGTACTGCCTGTCGGGCTCGTACGTGGTACTGCCTGTCGGGCTCGTACGTGGTACGGCCTGTCGGGCTCGTACGTGGTACGGCCTGTCGGGCTCATACGTAGTACGTCCTGTCGGGCTCGTACGTAGTACGTCCTGTCGGGCTTGTACGTTTTACGGCCTGTCGGGCTCGTACGTGGTACGTCCTGTCGGGCTCGTTCGTGGTACTGCCTGTCGGGCTCGTACGTGGTGCTGCCTCTCGGGCTCGTACGTGGTACGGCCTGTCGGGCTCGTTCGTTTTACGGCCTGTCGGGCTCGTACGTTTTACGGCCTGTCGGGCTCGTACGTGGTACGTCCTGTCGAGCTCGCACGTGGTACGGCCTGTCGAGCTCGTACGTGGTACGGCCTGTCGGGCTCGTACGTGGTACGTCCTGTCGGGCGCGTACGTGGTACGTCATGTCGGGCTGGTACGTGGTACGGCCTGTCGGGCTCGTACGTGGTACGGCCTGTCGGGCTCGTACGTGGTACGGCCTGTCGAGCTCGTACGTGGTACGGCCTGTCGGGCTCGTACGTGGTACGTCCTGTCGGGGTCGTACGTGGTACGGCATATCGGGCTCGTACGTGGTACGGTCTGTCGGGCTCGTACGTGGTACGGCCTTTCCTGCTCGGACGTGATACGGCTTGTCGGACTCGTACGTGGTACGGCCTGTCCGGCTCGTACGTGGAACGGCCTGTCGGGCTCGTACGTGGTACGGCCTGTCCGGCTCGTACGTGGTACAGCCTGTCTGACTCGTACGTGGTATAGCCTGTCTGGCTCGTACGTGGTACGGCCTGTCCGGTTCGTACGTGGTACGGCCTGTCGGGCTCGTACGTGGTGCGGCCTGTCGGGCTCGTACGTGGTACGGCCTGTCGGGCTCGTACGTGGTGCGGCCTGTCGGGCTCGTACGTGGTACGGCCTGTCGGGCCCTGATAATTCCCTCACTCCTTTCCTTTTTCCTTTCCCTCTCCGACCCCAACTACAGCTGGACCAGCTCGTCCACTGGACCAGCTCGTCCACTGGACCAGCTCGTCCTCTAACTACATTTCGCGCTCTTAATTACCAATAATTTGTTATGTAATTACCTTCAAATTATTCACAATTTGAGACAGTTATGATAATGAGACCTGTTCTCGCTCTCATTACCCGCTCATTTCCGGGAATATATCAGTGAGGGGCAGTAAAGGGACGATTGGAACCCGACACCTGTTTGTGAGTGTATTCACAGGTGTTTAATGCATGTGTGTGAGTGTAGTGAGGCAGGAAGAGTGAGGGCGTCTGCAACATGGAAACCATTCAATGTCTCCATATTTCTGGATCACAGAAATCCCATACTTGTGGACCAGCTTGTGTAAAAAAAATAATCAGTATGAGGTGAAAGGTCAGTATGAGGTCAGTAATAGAGATATAGAAAGTACTAGTCAGTACAGGAGATACAGAAATCACTAGTCGGTAAAGGTGATACAGAAAAGTATACCATCTTGACACCACAACCAAGGCTTGTCTTCGACTGGTATTTGCTGAAAAACACTAAACTCTCACATGTCAACATTTAGCCATGTCTAAATGTTTGAAATAAAGGCTAACAAGGCGCTGAACTTGATACATATACAAGCACCTGTAATATAAGTTTGTTTTCCTTCAGGTTTGATCGTGGAATACAGTTTGGGATTAGTACAAAACATTGATGAAGCACCTTGGCTGTTCACAATATAACTGAACAATGTTACGTCTTCCAACATGATAACAGGACCTGTGCATATTATTACTATCACATAAACCTGGTTTATTACTACCAAGTTATAGTCCGGCTGGTGCAGTCTGCAGTGGAAACATAAACTTGGTTTAAAGCGGAGTGGTAACTTTAAAGTTTTAGTTAACTGAGGGCGTTTAGGAAGAAAACGTGTTCCTTTCAGGTGGTAGCTCCTTTGAGGCGATAGCAACACAGACTCTTGTGTGTCTTGTGAACTCCCAAGTGATGGTGTGTGATGGAGGGAAGCTTGTCTTAGTGTGTGAAGGAGGGAAGCTTGTCTTAATGTGTGAAGGAGGGAAGGTTGTCTTAGTGTGTGAAGGAGGGAAGCTTGTCTTAGTGTGTGAAGGAGGGAAGGTTGTCTTAGTGTGTGAAGGAGGGAAGGTTGTCTTAGTATGTGAAGGAGGGAAGGTTGTCTTAGTGTGTGAAGGAGGGAAGCTTGTCTTAATGTGTGAAGGAGGGAAGCTTGTCTTAGTGTGTGAAGGAGGGAAGCTTGTCCTAGTGTGTGAAGGAGGGAAGCTTGTCTTAGTGTGTGAAGGAGGGAAGCTTGTCTTAGTGTGTGAAGGAGGGAAGCTTGTCTTAGTGTGTGAAGGAGGGAAGCTTGTCTTAGTGTGTGAAGGAGGGAAGCTTGTCTTAGTGTGTGAAGGAGGGAAGGTTGTCTTAGTATGTGAAGGAGGGAAGCTTGTCTTAGTGTGTGAAGGAGGGAAGCTTGTCTTAGTGTGTGAAGGAGGGAAGCTTGTCTTAGTGTGTGAAGGAGGGAAGGTTGTCTTACTGTGTGAAGGAGGGAAGCTTGTCTTAGTATGTGAAGGAGGGAAGCTTGTCTTGGTGTGTGAAGGAGGGAAGCTTGTCTTGGTGTGTGAAGGAGGGAAGCTTGTCTTAGTGTACTCACCTATTTGTGCTTGCGGGGGGTTGAGCTCTGGCTCTTTGGTCCCGCCTCTCAACTATCAATCAACTGGTGTCCTGATCCTACTGGGCTCTGTAATGTGCGATGTAGGGGGTGTCTGAGTTCATTATGTTGACAGAAATGTATGGCTTTCATGAGGAAATATCTGTACATAATTTTCATTTGTTTTCACAATGAGTATATTGAATTTGAATCTTTTAATTAGTCCATAATGTAATTCCTACTTCTGGATTATACATAACTTTTCCCAAGTTATTGCGACTCACACGAAATAACCATACCTAAGCAATAGTGTCCAAACTTTATATAAACCCAATCTAACTGTCATCATATGTTACTGCTAACTAGATAGCCACAAGACTCAGCCAACACTGTTTCCCTACGAATGTTTGGGTGAGCAATGTTCCCGCAGTTTCACATGCATAATGCATCGCTGTGCATCGCTGCGCGATGCACAGCGGTACAGCCAGGACAATTTAATAGCTGATTGTCCCTCCAGGAAGGGCAGGTCCAATGTGTAGAAATTTTCTTTGTGCTGCGAGACTAGATCTATGCGTCATTCTCTACCCCTTTTAGGCTAGAGGAAACTTCTCACCAAACTCCTTGGGGAGGGATCTTCTGCCACCTGCCGTGGGCCACATGCCACCTGCCGTGGGCCACCTGCCGTTTTGACTGTGTTTGGGTTGAGAGGGGTTAGTGATGGACCAGGTGTAACACAGAGGTTGGTACAAGGACCAGGTGTAACACAGGGGGTGGTGCATGGACCAGGAATAACACAGAGGATGGTACAAGGACCAGGTGTAACACAGGGGGTGGTGCATGGAACAGGAATAACACAGAGGGTGGTACATGGACCAGGTGTAACACATAAGGTGGTGCATGGACCAGGTATAACACTGGGGGTGGTGCATGGACCAGGTGTAACACAGGGGGGTGATACATGGACCAGGTGTAACACAGTGGGTGGTACATGGACCAGGTGTAACACAGTGGATGGTACATAGACCAGGTGTAACACAAAGGGGGTGGTAAATGGACCAGGTGTAACACAGTGTTTGGTAAATGGACCAGGTGTAACACAGTGGGTGGTACATGGACCAGGTGTAACACAAACGGGGTGGTAAATGGACCAGGTGTAACACAGTGTTTGGTAAATGGACCAGGTGTAACACAGTGGGTGGTACATAGACCAGGTGTAACACAAAGGGGGTGGTAAATGGACCAGGTGTAACACAGTGGGTGGTACATGGACCTGGTGTATCACAGGGGGTGGTGCATGGACCAGGTGTATCACAGTGGGGGTGGTACATGGACCAGGTGTAACACAGAGGTGGTACATGGACCAGGTGTAACACAGGGGGGTGGTACATAGACCAGGTGTAACACAGGGGGTGGTACATTGACCAGGTGTAACACAGAGGGGTGGTACATAGACGAAGTGTAACATAGTGGGTGGTACATTGACCAGGTGTAACACAGAGGGTGGTACATGGACCGGGTGTAACACAGGGGGTGGTACATAGACCAGGTGTAACACAGATGGTGGTACATGGACCAGGTGTAACACAGAGGGTGGTACATGGACCAGGTGTAACACAGGGGGGGTGGTACTTGGACCAGGTGTAACACAGAAGGGGGTGGTACAAGGACCAAATGTAACACAGGGGGTGGTACATGGACCATGCGTAACACAGGAGGGTGGTTCAAGGACCATGTGTAACACATGGGGGGTGCTACATGGACCAGGAGTAACACAGGTGGGTGGTACATGGACCAGGTGTAACACAGGTGGGTGGTACATAGATCAGGTGTAACACAGAGGGGTGGTACATGGACCAGGAGTAAAACAGTGGGTGGTACATGAACCGGGTGTAACACAAGTGGGTGGTACATGGTCCAGGTGTAACACAGAGGGTGGTACATGGAGCAGGTGTAACACAGGAGTTGTCCATGGACCAAGTGTAACACAGAGGTAGGTACATGGACCAGGTGTAACACAGGAGGAAGGGGGTACATGGACCAGGTGTAACACAGTGGGGTGGTGCATGAACCAGGTGTAACACAGGAGGAAGGGGGTATATGGACCAGGTGTAACACAGTGGGGTGGTACATGTACCAGATGTGACACAGAAGGTGGTTCGTTGACCAGGTGTAGCATAGGGGGGTGGTAAATGGACCAGATGTAACACGGGGTGGTAAATTGACCAGGTGTAACACAGGTGGAGATACATGGACCAGGTGTAACACAGGGAAGAGGTATATGGACCAGGTGTAACATACGAGGGAGGTACATGGACCAGGTGTAACACACGGGGGGTAGTACATGGACCATGTGAAACAAAAGGGGTTGGTATTTGGACTAGGTATAACACAGAGGGGGGGGGTGGTACATAGACCAGGTGTACCACAGGGTGGTGGTACATGGATCAGGTGTAACACAGGTGGGTGGTACATGGACCAGGTTTAATACAAGGGGTTGGTACATGGGCCAGGTGCAACACAGGGGGTGGTACAAGGAATAGGTGTAACCCAGGAGGTGGTACATGGACCAGGTGAAACACAGGGGGGGGGGAGGTACATGGACCAGGTGAAACACAGGTGGGGGAGGTACATGGACCAGGTTTAACCCAAGTGGGTAGTATATATACCAGGTGTAACACAGGGGGGTGGTACATGAACCAAGTGTAACGCAGGGGGTGGTACATGGATCAGGTGTAACACATTTTGTGGTACATGGTCTAGGTGTAACACAGTGAGTGATACATGGACCAGGTGTAACACAGGGGGTTTATACATGGACCAGGTGTAACACAGGGGGTTTATACATGGACCAGGTGTAACACAGGGGGTTTATACATGGACCAGGTGTAACACAGGGGGTGGTACATTTACCAAGTGTAACACAGGCGGGTGGTACATGGACCATGTGTAACACAGGTGGGTGGTACATGGACCAGGTGTAACACAGGGGGGGGGTGGTACATGGACCCGGTGTAACACAGGGGGGTGGTACATGAACCAGGTGTAACACAAAGGGTGGTACATGGACAAAGTGTATCACAGGGAGGTGGTACATGGACCAGGTGTAACACACAGGAGTGGAACATAGAACAGGTGCAACAGAGATGCGTGGTACATGGACCAAGTGTAACACAGGGGTTGGTACTTGGACCAGGTGTAACACAGGTGGCTGTGCATGGAACAGGTGTAACACAGGAGGTGGTACATGGACCAGACGTAACACAGAAGGTGGTACATTGACCAGGTGTAACACAGTGGGTGTACATGGACCAAGTATAACACAGTGGGTGGTACATGAAACAGGTGCAACACAAGGGTGTGGTACATGGACCAGGTGTAACACAGAGGGTTGGTACATGGACCAGGTGTAACACAGGGCGTGGTATATGGACCAGGTGTAACAAAGGGGGGGTGGTATATGGACTAGGTGTAACACAAAGGGATGGTACATGGACCAGGTGTAAAACAGGGGGGGGGTGGTACATGAACCAGGTGTAACACAGGGGGTGGTACATGGATCAGGTGTAACACAGTGAGTGGTACATGGACCAGGTGTAGCACAGGGGGGGTCATGGTCCAGGTGAAACACAGTGTGTGGTACATGGACGAGGTGTAACACGAAGTGGTATATTGACCAGGTGTAATATAGGAAAGTGGTACGTGAACCAAGTGTAACACAGGGGGGGGTGATACATGGACCAGGTTTAACACAGGAGGGTGGTACATGAACCAGATTTAACACAGGAGGGTGGTACATGAACCAGGTGTAACACAAGGGGAGGTACATGGACCAGGTGTAACATAGGGGAGAGGTACATGTACCAGGTGTAAAACAGGGGGTGGTATATGGACCATATATAACACAGGGGGTGGTACATGGACCATGTGTAACACAGGGGGTGGTACATGGACCAGGTGTAACATTGGTGGGTGGTACATGGACCAGGTGTAACACAGGGGGTGATACATGGACCAGGTGTAACACAGGAGGGTGGCACATGAATCAGGTGTAACACAAGGGGAGGTACATAGACCAGGTGTAACATAGGGGGTGGTACATGTACCAGGTGTATAACATGGGGTGGTGTATGGACCATGTGTAACACAGGGGGTGGTACATAGACCAGGTGTAACACAGGTGGGTGGTACATGGACCAGGTGTAACACAGAGGGTGGTACATGGACCAGGTGTAACACAGAGGGTGATACATGGACCAGGTGTAACACAGGGGGGTTAAACATGGACCAGGTGAAACACAGGTGGGTGGTAAATGGACTGGGTGTAACACAGGGGGGCTTTTACATGGACCAGGTGTAACACAGGGTGGTGGTACATAGATCAGTTGTAACGCAGGGGGGTGGTACATGGACCAGGCATAATACAGGGGGGTGATAAATGGACCAGGTGTAACACAGAGGGTGGTACATGGACTAGGTGTAACCCGGGAGGTGGTACATGGACCAGGTGAAACACAGGGGGGCGTGTGACATGGACCAGGTTTAACCCAAGGGGGTAGTATATGGACCAGGTGTAACACAGGGGGGTGATACATGAACCAGGTGTAACACAGGGGATGGTACATGGATGAGGTGTAACACAGTGAGAGGTACATGGACCAGGTGTAACACAGTGGGTGGTACATGGGCCATATGTAACACAGGGGTGGGGGTTCATGGTCCAGGTGTAACAAAGTAGGTGGTACATGGACCAGGTGTAACACGGTGGGGTATATTGAGACCAGGTGTAACACAAGGGGTGGTACATGGACCAGGTGTAACACAGAGGGGTGGTACATGTACCAGGTGTAACACAAGTGGAGGTACATGGAACAGGTGAAACACAGGGGAGTGGTACATGTACCAGGTGTAACACAGAGGGGTGGTACATGGACCATAGGTAGAACAGGGGGTGGTACACAGACCATGTGTAACATAGGGGGTGGTACATGGACAACGTGTAACACAGGTGGATGGTACATGGACCAGGTATATCACTTGGGGTTGGTACATGGACCCGGTGTAACACACAGGAGTGGTAAATATACCAGGTGTAACACAGGGGGGTGGTACATGGACCAGGTGTAACACAGGGGGTGGTACTTGGACCAGGTGTAACACAGGGGGTTGTGCATGGACCAGGTGTAACACAGGAGGTTGTATATGAACCAGATGTAACACAGAAGGTGGTACATTGACCAGCTGTAACACAGTGGGCTGTACATGGACCAGGTGTAACACAGAGGGGTGGTACATGGACCAGATGTAACACAGGGGGATGGTACATGGACCCGGTGTAACACCGGGGGGTGATACATGGAACCGGTGTAACACCGGGAGGGGGTACTTGGAAAAGGTGTAATACAAAGGGTGGTAAATGGACCAGGTATAACACAGGGGGGTGATACATGGACCAGGTGTAACACAGTGGAGTGGTACATAGACCAGGTGTAACACAGGGGGTGGTGGTACATGGACCAGGTGTAACACAGGGGGGGTGGTACAAGGACCCGGATGTAGCACAAGGGGTTGGTACATGGACCAGGTGTAACACAGGGGGTGGTACATGGAATAGGTGTAACCCAGGAGATGGTACATGGACCAGGTGAAACACAGGGGGGGGGGAGGTACATGGACCAGGTGAAACACAGGGAGGGAGGTACATGAACCAGGTGTAACACAGGGGGTGGTACATGGATCAGGTGTAACACATTTTGTGGCACATGGTCCAGGTGTAACACAGTGGGTGGTACATGGACCAGATGTAACACAGTGGGTGGTACATGGACCAGGTGTAACACGGGGTGGTATATTGACCAGGTGTAACACAGGGGGTTTATACATGGACCAGGTGTAAAACAAGGGGAGGTACATGGACCAGGTGTAACACAGGGGGTGGTACATTTACCAAGTGTAACACAGGCGGGTGGTACATAGATCATATGTAATACAGGGGGTGGTACATGGACCATGTGTAAGACAGGGGGTGGTACATGGACCATGTGTAACACAGGGGGGATGGTACATGGACCCGGTGTTACACAGGGTGGTGGTAAATGGACCAGGTGTAACACAAAGGGTGGTACATGGACCAGGTGTATCACAGGGAGGTGGGACATGGACCAGCTGTAACACACAGGAGTGGTACATAGACCAGGTGTGTTACGGCCCTATTGGGTCGCAACTGGGTTCTCCTCTGATGTGATTAGAGTTTATGTATCCGGCCCCAAGTTAGTAGTGGCTTTCAAGGGGTGTGTTCCGTAACGCAAGTAAATTAGGGAAGGGATACAAATGCTCAGATATATATATATATATATATAACTGAAAACTCACACCCCAGAAGTGACTCGAACCCATACTCCCAGAAGCAACGCAACTGGTATGTACAAGACGCCTTAATCCACTTGACCATCACGACCGGACATAATGAGGTGATAGCCGAGGCTATATGAACCACCCCACCGCCGGCACTCGGATAGTTATCTTGGGCATAGCATTTTACCAAATCACCTCATTCTTTGGGGCACACGTGAGGAACACAAATGCGAACAAGCCTGAATGGTCCCCAGGACATATGCAACTGAAAACTCACACCCCAGAAGTGACTCGAACCCATACTCCCAGAAGCAACGCAACTGGTATGTACAAGACGCCTTAATCCACTTGACCATCACGACCGGACATAATGAGGTGATAGCCGAGGCTATATGAACCACCCCACCGCCGGCACTCGGATAGTTATCTTGGGCATAGCATTTTACCAAATCACCTCATTCTTTGGGGCACACGTGAGGAACACAAATGCGAACAAGCCTGAATGGTCCCCAGGACATATGCAACTGAAAACTCACACCCCAGAAATGACTCGAACCCATACTCCCAGAAGCAACGCAACTGGTATGTACAAGACGCCTTAATCCACTTGACCATCACGACCGGACATAATGAGGTGATAGCCGAGGCTATATGAACCACCCCACCGCCGGCACTCGGATAGTTATCTTGGGCATAGCATTTTACCAAATCACCTCATTCTTTGGGGCACACGTGAGGAACACAAATGCGAACAAGCCTGAATGGTCCCCAGGACATATGCAACTGAAAACTCACACCCCAGAAGTGACTCGAACCCATACTCCCAGAAGCAACGCAACTGGTATGTACAAGACGCCTTAATCCACTTGACCATCACGACCGGACATAATGAGGTGATAGCCGAGGCTATATGAACCACCCCACCGCCGGCACTCGGATAGTTATCTTGGGCATAGCATTTTACCAAATCACCTCATTCTTTGGGGCACACGTGAGGAACACAAATGCGAACAAGCCTGAATGGTCCCCAGGACATATGCAACTGAAAACTCACACCCCAGAAGTGACTCGAACCCATACTCCCAGAAGCAACGCAACTGGTATGTACAAGACGCCTTAATCCACTTGACCATCACGACCGGACATAATGAGGTGATAGCCGAGGCTATATGAACCACCCCACCGCCGGCACTCGGATAGTTATCTTGGGCATAGCATTTTACCAAATCACCTCATTCTTTGGGGCACACGTGAGGAACACAAATGCGAACAAGCCTGAATGGTCCCCAGGACATATGCAACTGAAAACTCACACCCCAGAAGTGACTCGAACCCATACTCCCAGAAGCAACGCAACTGGTATGTACAAGACGCCTTAATCCACTTGACCATCACGACCGGACATAATGAGGTGATAGCCGAGGCTATATGAACCACCCCACCGCCGGCACTCGGATAGTTATCTTGGGCATAGCATTTTACCAAATCACCTCATTCTTTGGGGCACACGTGAGGAACACAAATGCGAACAAGCCTGAATGGTCCCCAGGACATATGCAACTGAAAACTCACACCCCAGAAGTGACTCGAACCCATACTCCCAGAAGCAACGCAACTGGTATGTACAAGACGCCTTAATCCACTTGACCATCACGACCGGACATAATGAGGTGATAGCCGAGGCTATATGAACCACCCCACCGCCGGCACTCGGATAGTTATCTTGGGCATAGCATTTTACCAAATCACCTCATTCTTTGGGGCACACGTGAGGAACACAAATGCGAACAAGCCTGAATGGTCCCCAGGACATATGCAACTGAAAACTCACACCCCAGAAGTGACTCGAACCCATACTCCCAGAAGCAACGCAACTGGTATGTACAAGACGCCTTAATCCACTTGACCATCACGACCGGACATAATGAGGTGATAGCCGAGGCTATATGAACCACCCCACCGCCGGCACTCGGATAGTTATCTTGGGCATAGCATTTTACCAAATCACCTCATTCTTTGGGGCACACGTGAGGAACACAAATGCGAACAAGCCTGAATGGTCCCCAGGACATATGCAACTGAAAACTCACACCCCAGAAGTGACTCGAACCCATACTCCCAGAAGCAACGCAACTGGTATGTACAAGACGCCTTAATCCACTTGACCATCACGACCGGACATAATGAGGTGATAGCCGAGGCTATACGAACCACCCCACCGCCGGCACTCGGATAGTTATCTTGGGCATAGCATTTTACCAAATCACCTCATTCTTTGGGGCACACGTGAGGAACACAAATGCGAACAAGCCTGAATGGTCCCCAGGACATATGCAACTGAAAACTCACACCCCAGAAGTGACTCGAACCCATACTCCCAGAAGCAACGCAACTGGTATGTACAAGACGCCTTAATCCACTTGACCATCACGACCGGACATAATGAGGTGATAGCCGAGGCTATATGAACCACCCCACCGCCGGCACTCGGATAGTTATCTTGGGCATAGCATTTTACCAAATCACCTCATTCTTTGGGGCACACGTGAGGAACACAAATGCGAACAAGCCTGAATAGTCCCCAGGACATATGCAACTGAAAACTCACACCCCAGAAGTGACTCGAACCCATACTCCCAGAAGCAACGCAACTGGTATGTACAAGACGCCTTAATCCACTTGACCATCACGACCGGACATAATGAGGTGATAGCCGAGGCTATATGAACCACCCCACCGCCGGCACTCGGATAGTTATCTTGGGCATAGCATTTTACCAAATCACCTCATTCTTTGGGGCACACGTGAGGAACACAAATGCGAACAAGCCTGAATGGTCCCCAGGACATATGCAACTGAAAACTCACACCCCAGAAGTGACTCGAACCCATACTCCCAGAAGCAACGCAACTGGTATGTACAAGACGCCTTAATCCACTTGACCATCACGACCGGACATAATGAGGTGATAGCCGAGGCTATATGAACCACCCCACCGCCGGCACTCGGATAGTTATCTTGGGCATAGCATTTTACCAAATCACCTCATTCTTTGGGGCACACGTGAGGAACACAAATGCGAACAAGCCTGAATGGTCCCCAGGACATATGCAACTGAAAACTCACACCCCAGAAGTGACTCGAACCCATACTCCCAGAAGCAACGCAACTGGTATGTACAAGACGCCTTAATCCACTTGACCATCACGACCGGACATAATGAGGTGATAGCCGAGGCTATATGAACCACCCCACCGCCGGCACTCGGATAGTTATCTTGGGCATAGCATTTTACCAAATCACCTCATTCTTTGGGGCACACGTGAGGAACACAAATGCGAACAAGCCTGAATGGTCCCCAGGACATATGCAACTGAAAACTCACACCCCAGAAGTGACTCGAACCCATACTCCCAGAAGCAACGCAACTGGTATGTACAAGACGCCTTAATCCACTTGACCATCACGACCGGACATAATGAGGTGATAGCCGAGGCTATATGAACCACCCCACCGCCGGCACTCGGATAGTTATCTTGGGCATAGCATTTTACCAAATCACCTCATTCTTTGGGGCACACGTGAGGAACACAAATGCGAACAAGCCTGAATGGTCCCCAGGACATATGCAACTGAAAACTCACACCCCAGAAGTGACTCGAACCCATACTCCCAGAAGCAACGCAACTGGTATGTACAAGACGCCTTAATCCACTTGACCATCACGACCGGACATAATGAGGTGATAGCCGAGGCTATATGAACCACCCCACCGCCGGCACTCGGATAGTTATCTTGGGCATAGCATTTTACCAAATCACCTCATTCTTTGGGGCACACGTGAGGAACACAAATGCGAACAAGCCTGAATGGTCCCCAGGACATATGCAACTGAAAACTCACACCCCAGAAGTGACTCGAACCCATACTCCCAGAAGCAACGCAACTGGTATGTACAAGACGCCTTAATCCACTTGACCATCACGACCGGACATAATGAGGTGATAGCCGAGGCTATATGAACCACCCCACCGCCGGCACTCGGATAGTTATCTTGGGCATAGCATTTTACCAAATCACCTCATTCTTTGGGGCACACGTGAGGAACACAAATGCGAACAAGCCTGAATGGTCCCCAGGACATATGCAACTGAAAACTCACACCCCAGAAGTGACTCGAACCCATACTCCCAGAAGCAACGAGGTGAATGAGGTGATTTGGTAAAATGCTATGCCCAAGATAACTATCCGAGTGCCGGCGGTGGGGTGGTTCATATAGCCTCGGCTATCACCTCATTATGTCCGGTCGTGATGGTCAAGTGGATTAAGGCGTCTTGTACATACCAGTTGCGTTGCTTCTGGGAGTATGGGTTCGAGTCACTTCTGGGGTGTGAGTTTTCAGTTGCATATGTCCTGGGGACCATTCAGGCTTGTTCGCATTTGTGTTCCTCACGTGTGCCCCAAAGAATGAGGTGATTTGGTAAAATGCTATGCCCAAGATAACTATCCGAGTGCCGGCGGTGGGGTGGTTCATATAGCCTCGGCTATCACCTCATTATGTCCGGTCGTGATGGTCAAGTGGATTAAGGCGTCTTGTACATACCAGTTGCGTTGCTTCTGGGAGTATGGGTTCGAGTCACTTCTGGGGTGTGAGTTTTCAGTTGCATATGTCCTGGGGACCATTCAGGCTTGTTCGCATTTGTGTTCCTCACGTGTGCCCCAAAGAATGAGGTGATTTGGTAAAATGCTATGCCCAAGATAACTATCCGAGTGCCGGCGGTGGGGTGGTTCATATAGCCTCGGCTATCACCTCATTATGTCCGGTCGTGATGGTCAAGTGGATTAAGGCGTCTTGTACATACCAGTTGCGTTGCTTCTGGGAGTATGGGTTCGAGTCACTTCTGGGGTGTGAGTTTTCAGTTGCATATGTCCTGGGGACCATTCAGGCTTGTTCGCATTTGTGTTCCTCACGTGTGCCCCAAAGAATGAGGTGATTTGGTAAAATGCTATGCCCAAGATAACTATCCGAGTGCCGGCGGTGGGGTGGTTCATATAGCCTCGGCTATCACCTCATTATGTCCGGTCGTGATGGTCAAGTGGATTAAGGCGTCTTGTACATACCAGTTGCGTTGCTTCTGGGAGTATGGGTTCGAGTCACTTCTGGGGTGTGAGTTTTCAGTTGCATATGTCCTGGGGACCATTCAGGCTTGTTCGCATTTGTGTTCCTCACGTGTGCCCCAAAGAATGAGGTGATTTGGTAAAATGCTATGCCCAAGATAACTATCCGAGTGCCGGCGGTGGGGTGGTTCATATAGCCTCGGCTATCACCTCATTATGTCCGGTCGTGATGGTCAAGTGGATTAAGGCGTCTTGTACATACCAGTTGCGTTGCTTCTGGGAGTATGGGTTCGAGTCACTTCTGGGGTGTGAGTTTTCAGTTGCATATGTCCTGGGGACCATTCAGGCTTGTTCGCATTTGTGTTCCTCACGTGTGCCCCAAAGAATGAGGTGATTTGGTAAAATGCTATGCCCAAGATAACTATCCGAGTGCCGGCGGTGGGGTGGTTCATATAGCCTCGGCTATCACCTCATTATGTCCGGTCGTGATGGTCAAGTGGATTAAGGCGTCTTGTACATACCAGTTGCGTTGCTTCTGGGAGTATGGGTTCGAGTCACTTCTGGGGTGTGAGTTTTCAGTTGCATATGTCCTGGGGACCATTCAGGCTTGTTCGCATTTGTGTTCCTCACGTGTGCCCCAAAGAATGAGGTGATTTGGTAAAATGCTATGCCCAAGATAACTATCCGAGTGCCGGCGGTGGGGTGGTTCATATAGCCTCGGCTATCACCTCATTATGTCCGGTCGTGATGGTCAAGTGGATTAAGGCGTCTTGTACATACCAGTTGCGTTGCTTCTGGGAGTATGGGTTCGAGTCACTTCTGGGGTGTGAGTTTTCAGTTGCATATGTCCTGGGGACCATTCAGGCTTGTTCGCATATATATATATATATATATATATATATATATATATATATATATATATATATATATATATATATATATATATTAGTATATTTTGGTAGCAGTCTTTCCTGTAGACATATATTATTAAATATGACCGAAAAAGTAAGATTAATAATTCTAACACGAATTTTCTCAATGTTTCGTACATTACGCTTCACTGTTGGAGGTAAATCAAAAATCACTTCTCCAAAATTCATTTTTATTTCTAGTCTGACGCGACACGGGCGCGTTTCGTAAAACTTATTACATTTTCAAAGACTTCACAATCAGTTGTGTATTTGTGAAGTCTTTGAAAATGTAATAAGTTTTATGAAACGCGCCCGTGTCGCGTCAGACTAGAAATAAAAATGAATTTTGGAGAAGTGATTTTTGATTTACCTCCAACAGTGAAGCGTAATGTACGAAAGATTGAGAAAATTCGTGTTAGAATTATTAATCTTACTTTTTCGGTCATATTTAATAATATATATATATATATATATATATATATATATATATATATATATATATATATATATATATATATATATATATAATCACCACCACCATAAATAAATATATAAACTGTCACACGGGGGGTATAAATACACAATGTACAGAATCGTCTTCCTCTGAAGACACGGGATGCTCCACGGTGCTCACCAGATGTCAGCAGCGGCTATGTTACGAGCTGATTAAGACGGGAATCCAGCCCCTGTGGCCGGTATATCCCGTCCTTATTAGATGGCGTCGTCCATTTGGAGGGGGTTTCGGGAGCTGACCCACAGATGGCGATGTCGTCACTGCTCCGTGCTCGGACGCTAGACTCGGGTCCGTAACAAGGTGTAACACAGTGGCCTGGTACATGGACCAAGTGTAACACAGGGGTTGGTACTTGGACCAGGTGTAACACAGGGGGCTGTGCATGGAACAGGTGTAACACAGGAGGTGGTACATGGACCAGATGTAACACAGAAGGTGGTAGATTGACCAGGTGTAACACAGTGGGTGGTACATGGACCAAGTATAACACAGTGGGTGGTATATGAACCAGGTGCAACACAGGGAGGTGGTACATGGACCAGGTGTAACACAGAGGGTTGGTACATGGACCAGGTGTAACACAGGGGGTGGTATATGGACCATGTGTAACACAGGGGGTGGTACATGGACCAGGTGTAACACAGGTGGGTGGTACATGGACCAGGTGTAACACAGAGGGTGGTACATGGACCAGGTGTAACACAGGGGGGTTATACATAGACCAGGTGAAACACAGGGCGTGATATATGTACTAGGTGTAACACAGGGGGGGCCCTTTACATGGACCAGGTGTAACACAGGGTGGTGGTACATAGATCAGGTGTAACGCAGGGGGGTGGTACATGGACCAGGTGTAACACAGGGGGTGGTATATGGACCATGTGTAACACAGGGGGTGGTACATGGACCAGGTGTAACACAGGTGGGTGGTACATGGACCAGGTGTTACACAGTGGGTGGTACATGGACTAGGTGTAACACAGGAGGGTGGTACATGGACCAGGTGTTACACAGGGGGGTGGTACATGGACCAGGTTTAACACAAGGGTGTAGTATATGGAACAGGTGTAACACAGGGGGGTGGTACATGAACCAGGTGTAACACAGGGGGGGGGGGTTGGTACATGGACTAGGTGTAACCCAGGAAGTTGTACATGGACCAGGTGAAACACAGGGAGGTGGTACATGGACCAGGTTTAACACAAGGGGGTGGTAAATGAACCAGCTGTAACACAGGGGGTGGTACATAGATCAGGTGTAACACAGTGAGGGGTACATGGAACAGGTGTAAAACAGTGGGTGGTACATGGACCAGGTGTATCACAGGGGGTAGTACATGGACCGGGCGTAACACAGGGGGTGGTACCTGGACCAGCCGTAACACAGGGGGTGGTAGATGGACCAGGTGTAACACAAGGGGTGGTACATGGACCAGGCGAAACACAGGGGGGTGGTACATGGACTAGGTGTAATACAGGGGGGGTTGTACATGGACCAAGTGTAACACGTGTCGGTGGTACATGGATCAGGTGTAACACAGGGGGGTGGTACCTGGACAAGGTGTAACACAGGAGGTGGTACATGTACCAGGTGTAACACAGTGGGTGGTACATGGACCAGGTGTAAGACAGTGGGTGGTGCATAGACCAGGTGTAACACGAGGGGTGGTACTTGGACTAGGTTTAACATAAGGTGTGGTTCATGGACCAGGTGTAACACAGGGGGGTACATGGACCAGGTGTAACACAGGGGGTTGTACATGGACCAGGTGTAAAAAAGGGGGTGGTTCATGGATCATGTGTAACACAGGGGGTGGTACATGGACCAGATGTAACACAGGGGGTGGTATGTGGACCAGGTGTAACACAGGGGGTTGGTACATGGACCAGGTGTAACACAGAAGGGTGGTACATTAACCAGGTGTAACACAGGTGGGTGGTACATGGACCAGGTGTTACACAGTGGGTGGTACATGGACTAGGTGTAACACAGGAGGGTGGTACATGGACCAGGTGTTACACAGGGGGGTGGTACATGGACCAGGTTTAACACAAGGGTGTAGTATATGGAACAGGTGTAACACAGGGGGGTGGTACATGAACCAGGTGTAACACAGGGGGGGGGGTGGTACATGGACTAGGTGTAACCCAGGAAGTTGTACATGGACCAGGTGAAACACAGGGAGGTGGTACATGGACCAGGTTTAACACAAGGGGGTGGTAAATGAACCAGCTGTAACACAGGGGGTGGTACATAGATCAGGTGTAACACAGTGAGGGGTACATGGAACAGGTGTAAAACAGTGGGTGGTACATGGACCAGGTGTATCACAGGGGGTAGTACATGGACCGGGCGTAACACAGGGGGTGGTACCTGGACCAGCTGTAACACAGGGGGTGGTAGATGGACCAGGTGTAACACAAGGGGTGGTACATGGACCAGGCGAAACACAGGGGGGTGGTACATGGACTAGGTGTAATACAGGGGGGGTTGTACATGGACCAAGTGTAACACGTGTCGGTGGTACATGGATCAGGTGTAACACAGGGGGGTGGTACCTGGACAAGGTGTAACACAGGAGGTGGTACATGTACCAGGTGTAACACAGTGGGTGGTACATGGACCAGGTGTAAGACAGTGGGTGGTGCATAGACCAGGTGTAACACGAGGGGTGGTACTTGGACTAGGTTTAACATAAGGTGTGGTTCATGGACCAGGTGTAACACAGGGGGGTACATGGACCAGGTGTAACACAGGGGGTTGTACATGGACCAGGTGTAAAAAAGGGGGTGGTTCATGGATCATGTGTAACACAGGGGGTGGTACATGGACCAGATGTAACACAGGGGGTGGTATGTGGACCAGGTGTAATACAGGGGGTTGGTACATGGACCAGGTGTAACACAGAAGGGTGGTACATTAACCAGGAGTAACACAGGGGGTGGTACATGGATCAGGTGTAACACAGTGAGTGGTACATGGACCAGGTGTAGCACAAGGGGGGGGGGGGTCATGGACAAGGTGTAACACAGTGAGTGGTACATGGACCAGGTGTAACACGAGGTGGTATATTGACCAGGTGTAAAACAGGAAAGTGGTACGTGGACCAAGTGCAACAGGGGGGTTATACATGGACCAGGTGTAAAACAGTGGGTGGTACATGGACCATATATAACACAGGGGGTAGTACTTGGACCATGTGTAACACAGGGGGTGGTACATGGACCAGGTGTAACACAGGTGGGTGGTACATGGACCAGATGTAACACATGGGGGGTGGTACATGGACCAGGTGTAACACAGGTGGTGATACATGGACCAGGTGTAACACAGGAGGGTGGTACATGCACCAAGTGTAACACAAGGGGGTGGTACATGTACCATATATAACACAGGGGGTGGTACACGGACCATGTGTAACACAGGGGGGGCACATGGACCAGGTGTAACACAGGTGGGTGGTACATGGACCAGGTGTAACACAGGGGGTCGTACGTGGACCAGGTGTAACACAGGGGGTGATACATTGACCATGTGTAACACAGGGGGGTGGTACATGGACCAGGTGTAATACAGGGGGTTATACATGGACCAGGTGTCAGAAGAGGGAGGTACATGGACCTGGTGTAACACAGGGGGGTTATACATGGACCAGGTGAAACACAGGGGGGTGGTATATGGAATAGGTTTAACACAGGGGGGTGGTACATGGTCCAGGTTTAAGACAGGGTGGTGGTACATAGATCAGGTGTAACACAGGGGGGTTGTACATGGACCAGATGTAATACAGGAGGGTTGTAAATGGACCAGGTGAAACACAGAGGGTGGTACATGGACCAGGTGTAACACAGGGGGTGGTACATGGACCAGGTGTAACCCGGGAGGTAGTACATGGACCAGGTGAAACACAGGGGGGGCGTGTTACATGGACCAGGTATAACCCAAGGTGGTAGTATATGGACCAGGTGTAACACAGTGGGTGGTACATGGACCAGATGTAACACAGGGGGGGAAGCTCATGGTCCAGGTGTAGCACAGTGGGTGGTACATGGACCAGGTGTAACACGGGGTGGTATATCGACCAGGTGTAACACAGGAGGGTGGTACATGGAACAGGCGTAACACAAGAGGTGGTACATGGACCAGGTGTAACACAAGGGGCTGGTACATATACTAGGTGTAACACAGAGGGGTGGTACATGGACCATATGTAGCAAAGAGGGTGGTACACGGACCATGTGTAACACAGGGGTGGTAAATGGACCACGTGTAACACAGGTGGGTGGTACATGGACCAGGTTTATCACAAGGGGGTTGGTACATGGACCCGGTGTAACACACAGGAGTGGTAAATATCCCAGGTGTAACACAGGGGGGTAGTACATGGACCAGGTGTAACACAAGGGGTGGTACTTGGACCAGGTGTAACACAGGGGGTTGTGCATGGACCAGGTGTAACACAGGAGGTTGTATATGGACCAGGTGTAACGCAGAGGGATGGTACATGGACCAGGTGTAACGCAGGGGGATGGTACATGGACCAGGTGTAACACATGGGGGTGGTACATGGATCAGGTGTAACACAGGGGGGGAGTAAATAGACCCGATGTAACACAGTGGGTGGTATATGGAAAAGGTGTAACACGGGGTTGTATATTGACCAGGAGTAAAACAGAGGGGGTGGTATATGGACTAGGTTTAACACAGGGGGGTGGTACATGGACCTGGGGTAACACAGGGGGTGGTACATAAACCAGGTGTTGGACAGGGGGTGGTACATGGACCAGGTGTAACACGAGGTGGTATATTGACCAGGTGTAACACAGGATGGTGGTGCATGGACCCGGGGGAACACAAGGGGGGGGGTGGTACGTGGACCAGCTTTAACACAAGGGGGTGGTACATGGACCATGTGTAACACAGGGGTTGGTAATTGGATCATGTGTAACACAGTTGGGTGGTACGTGGCACAAGTGTAACAGTGGGGGGGGGGGGTTACATGGACCAGATGTAACACTGGAGGATGGTAAATGGACCAGGTGAAACACAGGGGGTGATACATGGACCGGTGTTACACAGGGGAGTGGTACATGTACCAGGTGTAATACAGGGGGTTGGGTACATGGACGAGGTGTAATACAGAGGGGTGGTACATGGACCAGGTGTAACACAGAGGGTGGTACATGGACTAGGTGTAACCCGGGAGGTGGTACATGGACCAGGTGAAACAGAGGGAGGAGTGGTACATGGACCAGGTTTAACCCAAGAGGGTAGTATATGGACCAGGTGTAACACAGGGGGTTGTACATGGATCAGGTGTAACACAGTGAGTGGTACATGGACCAGGTGAAACACGGGGTGGTATATTGACCAGGTGTAACACAAGAAGAGGTACATAAACCAGGTGTAACACAGGGGGGTGGTAAATGTACCAGGTGTAACACAGAGGGGTGGTACATGGACCATATGTAACACAGAGGGTGTTACATGGACCATGTGTAACACAGGGGGTGGTACATGGACCACGTGTTACACAGGTAGGTGGTGCATGGACCCAGTGTAACACAGGGGAGTGGTAAATGGACCAGGTGTAACACATAGAGTGGTACATGTACCAGGTGTATCACAGGTGGGGGGGGGTGGTACCTGGACCAGGTGTAACACACAGGAGTGGTACATAGACCAGGTGTAGTACAGGGGGGTGGTACATGCATCAGATGTAACATAGGGGGTGGTACTTGGACCACGTGTAACACAGAGGGTTGTGCAAGGACCAGGTGTAACATAGGAGGTGGTTCCTGGACCAGATGTGACACAGAAGGTGGTACATGGACCAGGTGCAACACAGAGGGGTGGTACATAGACCAGGTGTAACACAGAGGGGTGGTATATGGACCAGGTGTACACAGAGGGGTGGTACATGGACCAGGTGTAACACAGGGGGATAGTACATGAACCAGGTGAAACACATGTTGTGGTGCATGAACCAGGTGAAACACAGGGGGGGTGTACATGGACCAGGTGTAACACAGGGTACATGGACCAGATGTTATATAGAAGGTAATACATTGAACAGGTGTTGCATAGGGGATGGATCATGGATCAGATGTAATAGGATGGGTGGTACTTGGACCAGGTATAACACAGTGGGTGGTACATGGATCAGGTGCAACACAGGGGGGGGGGGTGGTACATGGACCAGTTTTAACACAAGGGGATAGTATATGGAACAGGTGTAACACAGGGGGGTGGTACATGGACCAGGTGTAACACAGGGGGGTGGTACATGGATCAGGTGTTACACAGTGAGTGGTACATGAACCTAGTGTAACACAGTGGGTGGTACATGGGCCAGGTGTAATACAGTGGGTGGTACATGGACCAGGTGTAACACAGGGTGGTATATTGACCAGGTGTAATACAGGAGGGTGGTACATGGACCAGGTGTAACACAGGAGGAGGTATATGGACCAGATGTAACACAAGGGGAGGTACATGGACCAGGTGTAACAAAGGAGGGTGGTATATGGGCTAGGTGTAACACAGGGGGGTGGTACATAGACCAGGCATAACACAGGTCGGTTGTACATGGATCATGTGTAACAAAGGGAGGTGGTACCTGGACCAGGTGTAACACAGGGGGGTTGAACATGGACCAGGTGTAACACAGGGGGTGGTACATGGATTAGGTGAAACACAGGGAGTGGTACATGGACCAGGTGGAACACAGGGGTGGTACATGGACCAGGTGTAACACAAGGGGGGTATATGTACCAGGTGTAACACAGGAAGATGGTACATGGACCAGGCGAAACACAGGGGTGTGGTACATGCACTAAATGTAACAAAGCCGGGGGGGGGGGTACATGGACCAGGTGTAACACAGGTCAGTGGTACATGGATCAGGTGTAACACAGGGGGTGGTACCTAAACCAGGTGTAACACAGGGGGGTAGTACATAGACCAGGCGTTACACAGGGGATGATACATGGACTAGGTGTAACACAGGAGGTGGTAAATAGACTAGGTGTAACACAGGGGGTAGTACATGGACCAGGTGTAACACAGGGGGTAGTACATAGACCAGACGTAACTCAGTGGGTGGTACATTGACCAGGTGTATCACAGTGGGGGTGGTACATAGAACAGGTGTAACGCAGGGGCTGGTAACTGGACAAGATGTAACACAGTGGGTGGTACATGGAATAGCTGTAACACAGGGGGGTGGTACATGGACAAGGTGTAACACAGGGGGTGGTACATGGACTAGGCGTAACACAGGAGGTAGTACATGGACCAGGTGTAACACAGGGGTGTGGTACATGGATCAGGTGTAACACATTGGGTGGTACATGGAGCAGGTGTAACTCAGTGGGTGGTACATGGAGCAGGTGTAACACAGGGGGTGATACATGGACCAGGTGTAACTCAGGGGGTAGGTACATGGAACAGGTGTAACACAAGGGGGTGATATATGGACTTGGTGTTACACAGGGCGTGGTACATGGACCAGGTGTAACACAAGGGGTGGTACTTGGGCTAAGTTTATCATAGGGGGTGGTACATAGACCAGGTGTATCACAGGGGGTGGTACATAGACCAGGCATAACACAGGGGGGGGGGATATATGGACCAGGTGTAGCACGGGGGTGTGGTACATGGACCAGGAGTAACACATGGGGGTGGTACATGGACCAGGTGATACACAGGATGTGGTACATGGACTTTGTGTAACACAGAAGATAGTACATGGACCAGGTGTAACACAGTGGGTGGTACATGGACCAGATGTAACACAGTGAGTGGTGCATGGACTAGGTGTAACACAAGGGGTGATTCTTGGATTAGGTTTAACATAGGGGGTGGTACATGGACCAGGTGAATCACAGGCGTGGTACATGGACCAGGTGTAACACAGGGGGGCTGTTCATGGACCATGTGTAACACAGGGGAGTGGTACATTAACCAGGTGTAACACAGGGAGTGGTATATGGACCAGGTGTAACACAGGGGTGGTACATGGACCAAGTGTAACACAGGGGGGTACATGGACCGGTTGTAACACGGGGGGGTGGTACATGGACCAGGTGTAACAAAGGGGGGTGGTACATGGAACAGGTGTAACAGAGGAGACAGGGACCAGGTGTAAAACAGGGGGGTGGTACATGGACCAGGTGTAACACAATGGTGGAATATGCACCAGGTGTACCACAGGGCGTGGTACATAGACCAGGTGTAATAAAAAAGGTGGCACATGGACTAGGTGTAACACAGGGAGTGGTAAATGGACTAGGTGTTACACAGGGGGTGGTACATGGACCAAGTGTAACACAGGTTGTAGTACATGGACCAGATGTAACACAGTGCGTGGTACATGGACTAGGTGTAAAACACTGGGTGGTACATGGACCAGGTGTTAAACAGGGGGGTGGTACATGAACCAGGTATAACACAAGGGGGGGGGGGTACATGGACTAGGTGTAACCCAGGAAGTGGTACATGGGCCAGGTGAAACACAGGGGGGTGGTGCATGGACCAGGTTTAACACAGGGGGGGTGGTACATGGACCAGGTGTAAAAAAGGTGGTGGTACATGGATCATGTGTAACACAGGGGGTGGTATGTGGACCAGGTGTAACACAGGGGGTGGTATGTGGACCAGGTGTAACACATGGGGTTGGTACATGGACCAGGTGTAACACAATGGGGAGGTTCATGGACCAGGTGTAACACGGGGGGGGGGGTAGTACATGGACCAGGTGTAACGCTGGGGCTGGTAACTGGACAAGATGTAACACAGTGGATGGTACATGGACTAGGTGTAACACAAGGGTGTGGTACATGGACCCGGTGTAACACAGGGGGGGGGGGTGGTACATGGAACAGGTGTATCACAGTAGGGGTGGAACATAGACCAGGTGTAACGGAGGGGCTGGTAAATGGACAAGATGTAACACAGTGGGAGGTACATGGACTAGGTGTAATACAAGGGGGTGGTACATGGACCAGGTGTAACACAAGGGGGTAGTATATGGAACAGGTGTAACACAGGGGGAGGTACATGGACCAGGTGTAACCCAGAAAGTGGTACATAGACCCGGTGAAACACATGGGGGTGGTATATGGACCAGGTTTAACACAAGGGGGTAGTATATGGAACAGGTGTAACACAGGGGGAGGTACATGGACCAGGTGTAACACGGAGGGATGGTACATGGACCAGGTGTAACAAAGGGGGTGGTACATGGACCAGGTGTAACAAAGGAGGTGGTACATGGACCAGGTTTAAAACAAGGGGTTGTACATGGACCAGGTGTAAAACAGGGGGTGGTACATGGATCAGGTGTAACACAGTGAGTGGTACATGGACCGGGTGTAACACAGTGAGTGGTGCATTGACTAGGTGTAACACAAGGGGTGGTACTTGGATTAGGTTTAACATAGGGGGTGGTACATGGACCAGGTGAATCACAGAGGGTGGTACATGGAGTTGGCGTAACACGGGGGGGTATGTGGACCAGGTGTAACACAGAGGGGTTTAGTACATGGACCAGGTGTAACACAAGGGGGCTGTAAATGGACCATGTGTAAGACAGGGGAGTTGTACATGGACCAAGTGTAACACGGGGGTACATGGACCAGGTGTAACACGGGGGGGTTGGTACATGGACCAGGTGTAACAATGGAGGGTGGTACATGGACCAGGTGTAACACAGGGGACAGGGACCAGGTGTAAAACAACGGGTGGTACATGGACCAGGTGTAACACAGGGGGTGGAATATGCACCAGGTGTAACACAGGGTGTGGTACATAGACCAGGTGTAACAAAAAAGGTGGCACATGGACTAGGTGTAACACAGGGAGGTGGTAAATGGACTAGGTGTTACACAGGGGGTGGTACATGGACCAGGTGTAACACAGGTTGTAGTACATGGAGCAGATAAAACACAGTGGGTGGTACATGGACTAGGTGTAACATAGGGGGGTGGTACATGGACCAGGTGTTACACAGGGGGGTGATACCTGGATCAGGTTTAACACAAGGGTGTAGTATATGGAACAGGTGTAACACAGGGTGGTGGTACATGAACCAGGTGTAACACAGGGTGGGGTGGTACATGGACTAGGTGTAACCCAGGAAGTGGTACATGGACCAGGTGAAACACAGGGGGGTGGTACATGGACCAGGTTTATCACAAGGGGGTAGTATATGGAACAGGTGTAACACAGTGGGAGGTACATGTACTAGGTGTAAGACAGGGGGGTGGTAAATGAACCAGCTGTAACACAGGGGGTGGTACATAGATCAGATGTAACACAGGGGGGGGGTTCATGGATAAGGTGTAACACAGGGGGGGTACATGGACCAGGTGTAACACAGGTCGGTGTTACATGGATCAGGTGTAACACAGGGGGGTGGTACCTGGACCAGGTGTAACAAAGGGGGTGGTAGATGGACCAGGTGTAACACAAGGGGTGGTAAATGAACCAGGCGAAACACAGGGGGGTGGTACATGGACTAGGTGTAACACAGGGGTGGTTGTACATGGAACAAGTGTAACACGTGTCGGTGCAACATGGATCAGGTGTAACACAGGGGGGTGGTACCTGGATCAGGTGTAAAACAGGGGGGTGGTACATGGACCAGGTGATACACAGCATGTGGTACATGGACTTTGTGTAACACAGAAGATAGTACATGGACCAGGTGTAACACAGTGGGTGGTACATGAACCAGATGTAACACAGTGAGTGGTGCATGGACTAGGTGTAACACAAGGGGTGGTTCTTGCATTAGGTTTAACATAGGGGGTGGTACATGGACCAGGTGAATCACAGGGGGTGGTACATGGACCAGGTGTAACACAGGGGGGCTGTTCATGGACCATGTGTAACACAGGGGAGTGGTACATTAACCAGGTGTAACGCAGGGAGTGGTACATGGACCAGGTGTAACACAGGGGTTGTACATGGACCAAGTGTAACACAGGGGGGGGTACATGGACCGGTTGTAACACGGGGGGGTGGTACATGGACCAGGTGTAACAAAGGGGGGTGGTACATGGAACAAGTGTAACAGAGGGGACAGGGACCAGGTGTAAAACAGGGGGGTGGTACATGGACCAGGTGTAACACAATGGTGGAATATGCACCAGGTGTACCACGGGGCGTGGTACATAGACCAGGTGTAATAAAAAAGGTGGCACATGGACTAGGTGTAACACAGGGAGTGGTAAATGGACTAGGTGTTACACAGGGGGTGGTACATGGACCAAGTGTAACACAGGTTATAGTACATGGACCAGATGTAACACAGTGCGTGGTACATGGACTAGGTGTAACACAGGGGGTGGTACATGAACCAGGTATAACACAGGGGGGGGTGGTACATGGACTAGGTGTAACCCAGGAAGTGGTACATGGGCCAGGTGAAACACAGGGGGGTGTTACATGGACCAGGTTTAACACAAAGGGGTAGTATAAGGAACAGGTGTATCACAGTGGGGGTGGAACGCCGACCAGGTGTAACCCAGGGGCTGGTAAATGGACAAGATGTAACACAGTAGGAGGTACATGGACTAGGTGTAACACAGGGGAGTGGTACATGGACCCGGTGTAACACAGGGGGGGGTGGTACATGGACCAGGTGTAAAAAAGGTGGTGGTACATGGATCATGTGTAACACAGGGGGTGGTATGTGGACCAGGTGTAACACAGGGGGTGGTATGTGGACCAGGTGTAACACAGGGGGTTGGTACATGGACCAGGTGTAACACAATGGGGAGGTTCATGGACCAGATGTAACACGGGGAGGGGGGTAGTACATGGACCAGGTGTAACGCAGGGGCTGGTAACTGGACAAGATGTAACACAGTGGATGGTACATGGACTAGGTGTAACACAAGGGAGTGGTACATGGACCCGGTCTAACACAGGGGGGGGGTGGTACATGGACCAGGTTTAACACAAGGTGGTAGTATATGGAACAGGTGTATCACAGTGGGGGTGGAACATGGACCAGGTGTAACGGAGGGGCTGGTAAATGGACAAGATGTAACACAGTGGGAGGTACATGGACTAGGTGTAATACAAGGGGGTGGAACATGGACCAGGTGTAACACAAGGGGGTAGTATATGGAACAGGTGTAACACAGGGGGAGGTACATGGACCAGGTGTAACCCAGAAAGTGGTACATAGACCCGGTGAAACACAGGGGGGTGGTACTTGGACCAGGTTTAACACAAGGGGGTAGTATATGGAACAGGTGAAACACAGGGGGAGGTACATGGACCAGGTTTAACACGGGGGGATGGTACATGGACCAGGTGTAACAAAGGGGGTGGTACATTGACCAAGTGTAACAAAGGAGGTGGTACATGGACCAGGTGTAAAACAAGGGGTTGTACATGGACCAAGTGTAAAACAGGGGGTGGTACATGGACCAGGTGTAACACAGGAGGTAGTACATGGACTAGGTGTAACACAGTGGGTGGTACATGGACCGGGTGTAACACAGTGAATGGTGCATTGACTAGGTGTAACACAAGGGGTGGTACTTGGATTAGGTTTAACATAGGGGGTGGTACATGGACCAGGTGAATCACAGAGGGTGGTACATGGAGTTGGCGTAACACAGGGGGGTATGTGGACCAGGTGTAACACAGAGGGGTTTGGTACATGGACCAGGTGTAACACAGGGGGGCTGTACATGGACCATGTGTAAAACAGGGGGTGGTACATGCATCAGGTGTAACACAGTGAGTGGTACATGGACCAGGTGTAACACAGGGGGTGGTACATGGAACAGGTGTAACAGTGGGTGGTGCATGGACCAGGTGTAACACAAGGGGTGGTACTTGGACTAGGTTTAACTATACGGGGGTAGTACATGGACCAGGTGTATCACAGGGGGTGTTACAAGGACCAGGTGTAACTCAGGGGGGAGGTCCATGGATCAGGTGTAACACAGGGAGTGGTACATGTACCAGGTGTAACAAAGGTGGGAGGTACTTGGACCATATGTAACACAGGGGGTGGTACATGGACCATGTGTAACACAGGGGGTGGTCCATGCACCATGTGTAACACAGGTAGGTGGTACATGGACCAGGTGTAACACAGGGGGTGGTACATGGAACAGGTGTAACACAAAGGGTGGTAAATGGACCAGGTGTAACACAGGGGGGTGGTACTAGGACCAGGTGTCACACAGAGGGGTGGTAAATAGACCAGGTTTAACACAGGGGGTGGTACATGGAACAGGTGTAACACAGGGGGGTGGTACATGGACCAGGTGTCACACAGAGGGGTGGTACATAGACCAGGTTTAACACAGGGGGTGGTACATGGACCAGCAGGTGTAACACAGGGGGTGGTAATCGGACCAGGTGTAACACAGGGGGTTGTGCATGGACCAGGTGTAACACAGGATGTGGTACATGGACCATATGTATCACAGGGGGGTGGTACATTGACCACGTGTACCACGGTGGGTGGTACATGGACCAGGTGTAACACAGGGGGTGGTACATGGACCAGGTGCAACACACGGGGCGTGGTACATGGACCAGGTGTAACACAGAGGGGTGGTAAATGAACCAGGTGTAACACAGGGGGATGATACACTGACCAGGTGTAACACGGGGGGAGGTACATGGACCAGGTGTAACACATGGGATGGTACTTGGACCAGGTGTAACACTGGGGGTTGTGCATGGACCAGGTGTAACACAGGATGTGGTACATGGACCATATGTAACACAGGGGGGTGGTACATTGACCACGTGTACCACGGTGGGTGGTACATGGACCAGGTGTAACACAGTGGGTGGTACATGGACCAGGTGCAACACGCGGGGCGTGGTACATGGACTAGATGTAACACAGAGGGGTGGTAAATGAACCAGGTGTAACACAGGGGGATGATACACTGACCAGGTGTAACACAGGGGGAGGTACATGGACCAGGTGTAACACATGGGATGGTGCAAGAACCAGGAGTAACACAGGGGGGGGGGACATGGACGAGATGTAACACAAAAGGTGGTACATTGACCAGATATAACACAGTGGGAGGTATATGGACCAGGTGTAACACGGGGTGGTAAATTGACTAGGTGTTACACAAGGGGTGGTACATGGGACCAGGAGTAACACAGGGGGGTGGTACATGGACCAGGTGTAACACGTGTGGGTGGCACATGGACCAGGTGTAACACAGGGGGATAGTACATGGACCAGGTGAAACACAGGGGGGGGGGTACTTTTACTAGGTGTAACACAGAGTGTGGTACATGGACCAGGTGTAACACAGGTGGGTAGTCCATGCGCCAGATGTTACACAGTGGGTGGTACATTGACCAGGTGTATCACAGTGGGGGTGGTACATGGACCAGGTGTAACGCAGGGGCTGGTAACTGGACCAGATGTAACATAGCGGGTGGTAGATAGACTAGGTGTAATACAGGGGTGGGGGGTAAATGGACCAGATATAACATAAGGGGGGGTGGTTCATGGACCAGGTGTAAAACAGGGAGAGGTACATGGACCAGGTGTAACACAGGGGGGGGGGGTACTGGGACCAGGTGTAAAAAAGGGGGGTTGTACATGGACCAGGTGTAACACATTGGGTGGTATATGGACCAGGTCTAACACAGGGGGTGGTACATGGACCAGGGGTAACACAGGGGGTCGTACATGCACCAGGTGTAACACAGGGGGTGGTACATGTACCAGGTGTAACGCAGTGGGGAGGTACATGGTCTATATGTAACACAGGGGGTGGTACATGGACGATGTGTAACACAGAGTGTGGTCCATGGACCATGTGTAACACAGGTAGGTGGTACATGAACCAGGCGTAACACAGGGGGGTGGTACATGGACCAGGTGTAACACAGGAGGTGGTACATGGAACAGGTGTAACACAAAGGGTGTTACATGGACCAGGTGTAACACAGGGGGGTGGTACATGGACCAGGTGTCACACAGAGGGGTGGTACATAGACCAGGTATAACACAGGGGGTGGTACATGGACCAGGTGTAACACACTGGGTGGTACTTGGACCAGGTGTAACATAGGGGGTGGTACATGGACCAGGTGTAACACAGGATGTGGTACATGGACCAGGTGTAACACAGGATGTGGTACATGGACCAGGTGTAACACACTGGGTGGTACTTGGACCAGGTGTAACACAGGGGGTTGTGCATGGACCAGGTGTAACACAGGATGTGGTACATGGACCATATGTAACACAGGGGGGTGGTACATGGACCAGGTGTCACACAGGGGGGTGGTACATGGACCAGGTGTAACATAGTGAGTTGTACATTGACCAGGTGTAACACAGTTGGTGGTACATTGACCAGGTGTAACACAGTGAGTGGTACATTGACCAGGTGTAACACAGGATGTGGTACATGGACCAGATGTAACACAGAAGGTGGTACATTGACCACGTGTACCACGGTGGGTGGTACATAGACCAGGTGTAACATAGTGAGTTGTACATTGACCAGGTGTAACACAGTGGGTGGTACATTGACCAGGTGTAACACGGAGTGGTACATGGACCAGGTGTAACACAGGATGTGGTACATGGACCAGATGAAACACAGAAGGTGGTATATTGACCACGTGTACCACGGTGGGTGGTTCATGGACCAGGTGCAACACAGAGGGCGTGGCACATGGACCAGGAGAAACACAGGTGGATGATACATGGACCAGGTGTAACACAGGGGGTGGTACATGGACCAGGTGTAACACATGGGATGGTGCAAGAACCAGGTGTAGCACAGGGGATGGGTGGTACATGGACCAGGTGTATCACAGGGGGGTGGTACATGGACCAGATGTAATACAGTGGGTGGTACATGGATCAGGTGCAACACAGGGGGGGGGGGTAAATGGACCAGATATAACACAGTGGGCGGTATATGAACCAGGTGTAACACGGGGTGGTAAATTGACCAGGCGTTACACAGGGGGTGGTACATGGGACCAGGGGTAACACAGGGGGTGGTACATGGGACCAGGTGTAACACAGGGGAATGGTACAAGGACCAGGTGTAACACAGGGGGGGGTTACATGGACCAGGTGTAACACAGTGTGTTGTATATGGACCAGGTGTAACACGGAGTGGTATATTGACCCGGTGTAACACAGGGGGGGGGGGCGGTACATGGACCAGGTGTAACACAGGGGGTGGTACATGGACCAGGTGTAATACAGTGGGTGGTACATGTACCAGGTGTAACACAGTGGGTGGTGTATGGACCAGGTGTTACAGGGGGTGGTACTTGGACTAGGTTTAATATAGGGGGTAGTACATAGACCAGGTGTATAACAGTGGGTGGTACATTGACCAGGCGTAACACAGGGGGGGGGGGGTACATGGAGCAGGTGAAACACAGGGGGGGTGGGGGAGGTACATGGACAAGGTGTAACAAAGGGGGGTGTTACATGCACCAGGTGTAACACAGGGGGGTCGTACATGGACCAGGTGTAACACAGGGAGTGGTACATGGACCAGGTGTAACACAGGAGGTGGTACATGAACAAGGTGTAACACAGGGGGTGGTACATGGACCAGGAGTAACACTGGGGGAATTACATGGACCAGGTGTAACACAGGGGGTTGGTACATAGAAAAGGTGTAACAAAGGTGGGTGATACATGGACCAGGTTTAACACAGGGGGTGGTACATGAACCAGGTGTAACACAGGGGTGGTACATGGACCAGGTGTCAAACAGGGGGTGGAACATGGACCAGGTGTAACACAGGGGTTGGTAAATGGACCAGGTGTAACACAGGGGGTAGTACTTGGACCAGGTGTCAAACAGGGGGTGGTACAGGGACCAGGTGTAACACAGGGGGTGGTACATGCACCAGGTGTAACACAGGGGTGGTACATAGACCAGGTGAAACACAGGGGTTAATAAATGGACCAGGTGTAACATAGGGGGTAGTACATGGACCAGGTGTCAAACAGGGGGTGGTACATGCACCAGGTGTAACACAGGGGGTGGCACATGGACCGGGTGTAACACAGGGGGTGGTACATGGACCAGATGTAACACAGTGATTGGTACATGGACTAGGTGTAACACAGGGGGGTGGTACATGGACCAGGTGTAACACAGGGGGTGGTACATGGACAAGGTGTAACACAGTGGGTGGTACATGGACCAGGTGTCAAACAGGGGGTGGTACATGCACCAGGTGTAACACAGGGGGGTGGTACATAGACCAGGTGTAACAAAGTGGGTGGTACATGGACTAGGTGTAACACAGGGGGTGGTAAATGGACACGTGTAACACAGGGGGTGGTACATGAACCAGGTGTAACACAGTGGGTGGTGCATGTACCAGGTGTAACACAAGGGGGTGGTACTCTGACCAGGTTTAACATAGGGGGGTGGTACATGGACCAGGTGTATCACAGGGGGGTGGTACACGGACTAGGTGTAACACAGAGAGGGGGGTTTTACATGGACCAGGTGTAACACAGGGGGGTGGTACATGGACCAGGTGTAACACAAGGAGTGGTACATGGATCAGGTGTAACACAGGGGGTGGTACATGGACCAGGTGTAACACAGGGGGTGGTACATGGACCAGGTGTAACACAAGGGTGGTATATGGACCAGGTTTAACACAGGGAGTGGTACATGGATCAGGTGTAACACAGGGGGTGGTACATGGACCAGGTGTCAAACAGGGGGTGGTACATGCACCAGGTGTAACACAGGGGGTGGTACATAGACCAGGTGTAACAAAGTGGGTGGTACATGGACTAGGTGTAACACAGGGGGTGGTAAATGGACACGTGTAACACAGGGGGTGGTACATGGACCGGGTGTAACACAGGGGTGGTACATGGACCAGATGTAACACAGTGATTGGTAAATGGACTAGGTGTAACACAGGGGGGTTTTACATGGACCAGGTGTAACACAGGGGGTGGTATATGGACCAGGTGTAACACAGGGGGTGGTACATGGACAAGGTGTAACACAGTGGGTGGTGCATGGACCAGGTATAACACAAGGGGGTGGTACTCTGACCAGGTGTAACATAGCGGGGTGGTACATGTACCAGGTGTAACACAGGGGTGGTACATGGACCAGGTGTAACACAGGGGGTGGTACATGCACCAGGTGTAACACAAAGGGGTGCTGGAAATAACCAACAGTTTTATACATCTCTGTATTTTATGCAACCTTTGTATTAACCACAAGTAGTTACTAAAATTACTAACTTGAAGATTTAATCATTATCATGATTTATTTACACATATTGCCAGATTCTTCCTAGTCAGAGTGACGACGTGAGGAACGACAGGCAGTAACATGAATTCTCTCCACATTTAGTTGGATTTATAACAAGAGTCCAGTTTATCATTTCCTTTACTAAAAATAGTTACTTACTAATAAGTTTAATTTCGTAGTATACTACTACTTACTGGAACTCCCTTATTTAGTTGATATTGAACATTCTAGAGGAAATTACTTTGTTGTAAATGATTTTACTTGAAATTTTCTCGATTGGCTGCACAACTTTAATAAGCCAATCTATGTTACGAGAAATTCTATTTTACCACGGAAGAATTTAATGTGATATTAAGACTCGTCATTACCTCTTCCTTTCTTAGTCAATTGCGATATATACATATCCATTTACGCTCGAGATGTCTATCAAGAGCCGCGCATGCGCAATAAGGAAGAGGGGGAAGACGAGAGAGCGTCAGTAGACACGAGAGAACGAGAGAGCACGACGTGGACGCCATTGACAGCGTGTAGCAGAGACACGTTTTGATCCCATTTATTTCGCCCCAACGACCAGTAGAGCGGTGCCACGTTATCTGGCACAATAGCCGTGTCCCCGACTAGCATATGAGCAATTCCAAAGTCAACGCCTTTCAAGCAGCAGCTGGAGGACGAAGAATTGCTCAAGTCTCCACATCAACGGACACGGGGCTCGGCAGCTAGGTTTACCTTTTTGCTATTATGTGGCCCAATTAAAATTTAGGCTAGTTGTCGTTAAGCCGTAAAACAAACAAATAAATCCCGTACGTGTCTTGAGTAATTTTACAATCTAAATAGATGATTATTTGCATTATTTTTCTCTAGAAGGTATTTACAGTGCTTGAATATAAATTGCACAGATATTGGCTGAAATTTCCTACAGTTATCCTCATGATTTAGGATTTATTTTTAGTTACTTATTATGTAGAAGATTTCTACAATGTAATTGCCTTTCAGTACCAAGGCGACGCCAACCGAGGTACTAGGCTTCCCCACCGTTCCGTGCAACAATTTACCCTATGCAACACGTCGTCGGTGGAGCGTAGCAACTGATTACACCTCACTAGATTTACAGCTAAGCTGTCCCCTTTTTATCTATAGCAATAACTCTGTAATTATAGTAGTGATATCCCAAGGAGATCAATTATACTAACCCATTGATTTACTGATACTGTTCAACATTTCAGTAGTATATTGAGGAGCATTTACCTCCAATTAATATTATATAATCATCCTTATTTACTTTCATATTTTATTTACTCTGGTGAAGAACCAGCACCAGAATAATGCTAGGGATGTATTAATCTTTTAGCATGTAACCCCCAATTTTGTGTAAGTTAATTTGACTCCATTTATATCAGAAATACAGTTTCACTAAGATCCATAGGACACTAGTTCTTGGGATCAGTTTACCCATTGCTTTATTTTGTTTTCCACTTTTTCTCAAAAAGTGGTGGTCCTTCTTAGCTATCGAAGTATATATTTAATTATTAGTATATTGGAGTCAGGTTTTCCCCCACAAAATTTATGGTCCTTAACGAACTGGATCAGTCACAACTAATATTAAAATCTATACCGGTTCTCAGAGCCCAAAAACCAGATTTTGGTCACTTCGGACCGGATGAATCATAATCAATGATAAATATACAGGTTCTCGGACAATTTTGGTCCTTCGAACCTAGATACATGTACCATTAATCATTTAGAGTCCAGTATATTCACCCAAATTACTGGCCCCACATAATTAACTATTTACTAACACTATTTATCATGTGTTAACATTATTAGGCTATTTACCAGTATATTTCATTATTTACGGCTGTCAGCAGACTGCCCATATTACAGCCTAAAACTTATTAATTATTATCAACATTTCTATTAATACTTTATGTATAAAGTAGCATTAGTGTTATGTATTTATAAATTTTCACTTGTATTTCTAAGCACAAATATATATATCAAAACAAAAAATCCTTAAAACATAGCACCATATATCTATATTACTGCACCATTGCATATATGCCAACCTTTGATGAGGTAGGATATTTAGACTGTAATTGTACTAATGTTTGTACAAATGCAGCCTAAACCATTTAGTCATTCCTAAGTAAGAATTATTTAGCGAGTACTGTACTAGGCAGTACTGGTGTACATACATATTATTTAGATTGTGCTGACCCTGATTTGGGGTGGGATCACCAAAACCCTTTTTGTGCTTTTAATATATTATTCATGTATTATTTTTTTTTGACTACTGCCGAATGTTCACTGTTGGATCGAATGGTGATAATTGAAGAGATAGCCGGACGAAAATCCAATAGTGGCATTCGAGTACTACTCAAAATATTAGCTATCCATTGTTAGGTAGGTAACTTAACCTCTAAACGAGGTAGTATAGTCTATTCAAATACATTAGGCTATTATATTGATATTGAACTCCATTGAATGAGCCAATATCCCAGTTACATCAGTAACAAATATTTACTATCAGACCAGCCCTTACCCAGCAGGATGGAAGCGGCTGACAAAATGAAAAAGACCCTATTCGGTCTGAAAGGTCATTTGACCTGACAGATTACGAAGTGTCAAAATCTGTCACATCAGTCACCTGTTGACTACATTGAATTAGAGGACTTACTTCGAGTTGCTGAAGGCAAATTCGAGCATATTAAGCAACATATGAATCTGTACTTGACAGAAGTTTACCAAACCTCAATAAGTGAAACTGAATTTGAGGACATTATAAATGATTTAGCCCAGTACGAAGATGATGTACAGGTTAAACTTCAACCCTTTAAAAAGCAAATTGCTAAAAACAAATTAACAACAGCACATCCAGATCGTGATGTCAAATTACCTCAGATCAATATACCCACAATCTCTGGTAACGAGAATGAGAGTTGGGATGATTTCTGGAGTAAATTCGTGGATGCAGTAGACTCTAAAACTAACATCCCTCAAAGAACCAAGTTCACTTATTTACAAGGTTTGTTACGAAATGAAGCCTTGAAGGTAATCTCTAACATAACACTGACCAGTGATGGCTACGACCTAGCTGTTCAATTGCTTAAGAGCAACTACGATAACAAGGAAAGGACTATTACTATCTTAGTCCAAAAATTGCTGGATTTACCATCTGCTGATAATTCTACAGATTCTCTCCAAACTTTCAGACTAGAGCTAGAATCTTTACTCAAGACCTTAAGCCTTAAAGTCCAAATTCAGACTGCTGAATGGATGACAAAAGTAGTTGTAAGGCGCAAATTACCAAGAGAAACTTTAGATAAATTGTGTATTATGTACAATAAAAGCTCTCTGACCATGAATGAAATTACAGAAGGTTTACATACCCTAGCCGAAAGACAAAGAGCCAACCAAGATGGGAAGAGTGTTTCAAACTTCTCTACTAACTCTCATCATAAACCCCAACGTACTGCAACTACTGTAGTAAAACCAGATTTCTATAAATCATCTCTGAAATGGAAATCTGGAAATGTAGGTACATACACAGTGAGCCCTATAAACCCTGTAGTAAGCACCACTCCTACGACTTCTCGTACAGTGAAAAGGTGTTTGTTCTGCAATAATAAACATCTTACTTATAAGTGTAGTACTTATCCAGACCATAACACCCGAATTCATAGTTTGCAAGAATTACACAGATGCACAAGGTGCACGGGTCCTCATGACCCCAATAGCTGTACTGTTTCCTTAGTATGTGCAACAAGTGCCACAAGGGTAGACACCATTATTCCTTGTGTGGTAGTGATCAATCAAGATCAACCAATCCTCATAAGAAGACTACAAATTCTAGTTCTGTACAGTATTGCAAGGTGTATCAAGACATAAGTGTACTTGCAACAGAGTCGAATAACACAACTACGTTACCAACAGCTCAATTAAAATTAATTACCAAGAGATCTAGAATTTCCACTCGTGGTCTCTTTGACCAAGGTTCGCAGAAAACCTTTATTTCTCAACAGCTAGTTGATCACTTGAAACTGAAGCCTATTGCTAGAGTGAATTTGAATATCTCTGGATTCCTAACCAATAGTGGACCACGTGACTACCAGGTTGTTAAAGTCTTGGTACGTTTAGGAGGCTGCACCAGCCCAATTCAAGCCATAGTCGTTGACAAGATCCCCTCAGATTTACATGTTACAGGTCTTGCTCAAACAGTCAAATTTCTTAAATGCAGCAGTATTAGGCTAGCGGATCATAAAATAAATACAGACTGTCTCAACGATGTAGGTATTCATATTGGAGCTCACTATTATTATAGATTTATTACTGGATGCACCAGGCAACGAGGTGTAAACTTGTTACTGTCAGCTGGGGGTAAACTACTCACAGGACCGGTGTTGATCCAACAACATTCTAAATCTACTAGTAGTCGACCAACTAATTCAATAGTGGCGTGACTAGGCCTAGAGCAGTCACCACTACATGACAGAGACGAAACTGAGGATGATGAGTCCGATCCCCCTGTTCACAAATTATGGGATTTGGACACCTGAGGCATAGTTCCTGATCAACCCAGTCCAGATGACACATGGACATATCAACAATATCTTGATACTGTGATTTTCCAAGATAATCAATATTGGGTGAGACTCCCGTGGAAGCTGAACCACCCACATCTTCCAGTAAATTATTTTATGGCCTCAACCCAATTAAATTCTCAATTAGCTAGGCTACGGAAGCAACCAGATAAATTGCAACTGTATCATGATTTAATACAGCAACAACTTGCTAACAAATTTATAGAAGTTGTTGAAGAAGACAACCATAAGACAGGCCATTATTTGCCACATCATGCTGTCCTCAAAGATTCAGTTACAACACCAATCAGGATTGTATTTAATTGTAGTGCCAAATTAAAGGCAGACAGCATGTCACTAAATGATTGTCTACAAACTGGACCTAGCCTATAGATGACATAGAACGAAAAGGCAATGTAAATGATCTGGGTGTACTCATGTCGGAAGACCTTACCTTTAAAGAACACAATAAAGTAGCCGTCACAACTGCAAGAAAAATGACAGGTTGGATAACAAGAACTTTTCACACTAGAGATGCTATACCGATGATGACACTTTTCAAAACGCTTGTGCTCTCTAGAGTGGAGTACTGCTGCACAATGACAGCCCCTTTCAAAGCTGGAGAAATTGCCGACTTAGAGAGCGTGCAGAGATCCTATACTGCTAGAATTCACTCAGTAAAACACCTAAACTATTGGGACCGACTAAAGAGCCTAAATCTGTACTCCCTTGAGCGCAGGCGGGAGAGATATATAATAATTTACAAGTGGAAAATGTTGGAGGGGCTGGTCCCAAACCTGCACACAGAAATAACATCACATGAGACCAGAAGACATGGCAGGATGTGCAGAATACCCCCATTGAAAAGCAGAGGTGCAACGGGTACTCTGAGAGAGAACTCTGTCAACATCAGAGGCCCGATACTGTTCAACACGCTTCCGCTACACATAAGGGGCATAACTGGCCGACCCCTCACAGTGTTCAAGAGAGAACTGGATAAGCACCTCCAAAGGATACCTGATCTACCAGGCTGTGACTCATACGTCAGGCTGCGAGCAGCCGCGTACAGCAGCCTGGTTGATCAGTCCAGCAACCAGGAGGCCTGGTCGACGACTGGGCCGCGGGGACGCTAAGCCCCGGAAGCACCTCAAGGTAACCTCAAGGTAAGGTAAGGTAGCCTAACCCAAAGATTACAAGATGTCTTATTACGATTTCGCTCTGGTGTTTTTGCCTATACGGCTGACATTAGTAAGGCCTTTTTAAGAGTAGGCTTACAAGAGACAGATCGTGATTTTACTAAATTTCTCTGGGTGAAAGATCCACAGGATCCAAACAGCGAAATCATTACTTATAGGTTTGCCTCAGTACTGTTTGGAGCGACATCTTCACAATTCTTACTCCAGGCTACTCTGGATACACATCTTAAGAAGTCTAATAGCCCCTACAAGACTGAGATTAGCAACAATTTATACGTTGACAATTTTCAAGGAACCACTAATGATGTGAATAAACTAGTGGAAATCTACCATGAGGCTAATCGTGAACTGTTGGGAGCTAACATGCCCCTACAGTCGTGGGCCTCCAATAATAAACAATTCAACCAAATAATCAAGGAAGAATTCCCTGATTATAAGGTACCTTACAAATTGAAAGTCTTTGGTATGGAGTGGAATACTTCCACAGACAAATTGAATATCAAGTCGGTGGATTTCAATCATTCACCTCTAACCATGAGAAAACTACTCTCCTATGTCAGCAAGCCATTTGAACCTTTAGGCCTACTCAGTCCTATTCTAATTAAGGGTAAACTCCTTTTGCAGGAGTGATGGCCAAGGAATTTGAGGTGGGATGAAACGTTGCCGGAGGATCTCAAAGAAAAATGGCAGCAGTTGATTCCTGATTACAACAAACTTAGTATTCTACAGTTTCCCCGAAATATTAGGACTAAATTTACCCACAAATTTACTTGTATTCTGCGATGCTTCAGGCAAAGCGTATGGCTCAATAGCCTATCTAGTTAATACACAAAAATCATACTTGCTTACATCTAAGGCAAGGGTAGCCCCGATTAAAAGGAGGTCACTACCCCAAATGGAATTAACTGCCTTATTAGTAGGTGTAAGATTGGCTCATTGCCTGATCAAAACCCTCAGTAATGTTCACCTTGGTGAAATAGTAGTGTGGTCAGACAATGAGGCAGTATTGCAGTGGGTAAAAAGCGACAACAACAAAACTCCCTATGTCAGCAATCGAGTAAGGGAAATTCGAGAACTGTCTGCTGGTTATAAATTAAGACATGTCCCAACCAAGGACAATCCAGCTGACTATTTATCCAGAGGTTTGACTTTAAAGCAATTAGTTAAAACCGAGATGTGGTTTAATGGACCCCAATGGCTAGTTAGTGGTCAGTGGCCCCAACAGAAGCCGCAAGTCATTGTGACCAATGTCACTACCCCTGTTGTGGATCCAGAACCCCCTCGAATTTTAGCTATCAATCCTCATCGTTATTCCAATTTAAGTAAATTACTAAGAGTTACAGAAAGGGTATTTGATTTTATCAACAAGATGGGGATCAATTATCGATTTCCTAGTTCCATCAAATATTGGGTCAAACAAGCTCAACAAGAGACTTATGGGAAGGAATATGAACATCTCCCAGAAAGGTTGAGTAAGTCTCTGGGTATCTGGCTTGACTCAGACAACTATAACATTTTGAGATGCGGCGGACGTCTGCTTCACGCAGAAATAAATTTAGATACGAAGAATCCTATACTTCTACGAGGTCACCACATCATTACTAAACTCATAGTTTTACATTACCATGAGCATAATACATTGCATGGTGGAGTATTAGATACTCTTACTGATCTCAGACAACGTTTTTGGCTTCACCAAGGTCGCCAAACTGTCAAATCTTTAATCAAGTCTTCCGTAATCTGCAAGAGATATGATGCTCGAGTGTGTCCTTATCCAGGTCCACCGCCCCTACCTAAGGAGCGAGTCGTCCACCTTCGTCCCTTTGAAACCACAGGTGTCGACTATACAGGAGCACTAATTTTAACAGGCACACCGGACAAGATTCCAGTGAAAGCCTGCATTTGCCTTTTCATGTGTGTTACCACACGCGGAGTACATTTAGAAGTCACTTCTGACGTGAGTGCAGAAGCCTTTCTGCAAGCCTTTCGCAGATTTGCTGCACGAAGATCTTGCCCAAAATTAATGATCTCAGATAATGGATCTAACTTCGTGGCAGGAGAGGCTTGCTTACAAGAAATATGGAACCATCCAGAAGTACACTCTGTACACAAACAGAGACAATGCTATTGGAAATTTATTCCTCCAAGAGCACCATGGCATGGCGATTTTTACGAAAGAATGGTGGGAACTGTTAAGAAATGCCTAAAAAAAAACTTACACCGGCAGAAAATTAATCTCACCGAGTTACAGACCCTTGTCGAGGAAATTGAAGCACGAGTCAACAACAGACCTCTAACCTACTTAACAGAAGATTTCTCCCAAAGAGAACCCCTAAGCCCCTCTCATATGATTCATGGTGGTCTTCTGAGCCCTCAAATATCTCTAGGAGATGAGGATCCAGCTGACCCTTCGTGTGTCAAAGCAAGTGACTTGGTGGAGAGTTATAGACACCTTTCAAGAGTAATAGAGAAATGGAATGAGGTCTGGACACATGAATATTTAACTGCTTTAAGAGAATATCATTATGGAGCTGCAAGCCCATACAATAAAGTTCAACTTAAACCAGGTGATCTTGTCCTAGTAGATAGTGATGGAATATATTAATACTCGTCATTACCTCTTCCTTTCTTAGTCAATTGCGATATATACTTATCTATCTACGCTCGAGATGTCTATCAAGAGCCGCGCATGCGCAATAAGGAAGAGGGGAAAGACGAGAGAGCGTCACTAGACACGAGAGAACGAGAGAGCACGACGAGGACGCCATTGACAGTGTGTAGCAGAGACACGTTTTGATCCCGTTTATTTCGCCCCAACGACCAGTAGAGCGGTACCACGTTATCTGGCACAATAGCCGTGTCCCCGACTAGCATATGAGCAATTCCAAAGTCAACGCCTTTCAAGCAGCAGCTGGAGGACGAAGAATTGCTCAAGTCTCCACATCAACGGACACGCGGCTCGGCAGCTAGGTTTACCTTTTTGCTATTATGTGGCCCAATTAAAATTTAGGCTAATTGTCGTTAGGCCGTAAAACAAACAAATAAATCCCGTACGTGTCTTGAGTAATTTTACAATCTAAATAGATGATTATTTGCATTATTTTTCTCTAGAAGGTATTTACAGTGCTTGAATATAAATTGCACAGATATTGGCTGAAATTTCCTATAGTTATCCTCATGATTTAGGATTTATTTTTAGTTACTTATTATGTAGAAGATTTCTACAATGTAATTGCCTTTCAGTACCAAGGCGACGCCAACCGAGGTACTAGGCTTCCCCACCGTTCCGTGCAACAATTTACCCTATGCAACACGTCGTCGGTGGAGCGTAGCAACTGATTACACCTCACTAGATTTACAGCTAAGCTGTCCCCTTTTTATCTATAGCAATAACTCTGTAATTATAGTAGTGATATCCCAAGGAGATCAATTATACTAACCCATTGATTTACTGATACTGTTCAACATTTCAGTAGTATATTGAGGAGCATTTACCTCCAATTAATATTATATAATCATCCTTATTTACTTTCATATTTTATTTACTCTGGTGAAGAACCAGCACCAGAATAATGCTAGGGATGTATTAATCTTTTAGCATGTAACCCCCAATTTTGTGTAAGTTAATTTGACTCCATTTATATCAGAAATACAGTTTCACTAAGATCCATAGGACACTAGTTCTTGGGATCAGTTTACCCATTGCTTTATTTTGTTTTCCACTTTTTCTCAAAAAGTGGTGGTCCTTCTTAGCTATCGAAGTATATATTTAATTATTAGTTATTGGAGTCCGGTTTTCCCCCACAAGGGGTCGTTCATAGACCAAGTGTAACACAGGGGGTGGTACATGCACCAGGTGTAACACAGTGGGTGGTACATGGACGAGGTGTAACACAGGGGGTGGTACATGGACCAGGTGTAACACAGGGGGTGGTACATGGACCAGGTGTAACACAGGGGGTGGTGCATGGACCAGGTGTAACACAGGGGGTGGTACATGGACCAGGTGTAACACAGGGGGTGGTGCATGGACCAGGTGTAACACAGGGGGTGGTACATGGACCAGGTGTAACACAGGGGGGGTGGTACATGGACCAGGTGTAACACAGGGGGTGGTACATGGACCAGGTGTAACAAAGGGGGTGGTACATGGACCAGGTGTAACACAGGGGGTGGTACATGGACCAGGTGTAACACAGGGGGTGGTACATGGACCAGGTGTAACACAGGGGGGGGGGGGTACATGGACCATGTGTAACACATGGGGGAGGTGGTACATGGACCAGATGTAACACAGGTGGGTGTACATGGACCAGGTGTAACAAAGGGGAGTGGTAAATGGACCAGGTGTAACACAGGGAGTGGTACATGGACCAGGTGTAACACAGGTGGTGGTACATGGACCAGGTGTAACACAGGTGGTGGTACATGGACCAGGTGTAACAAAGGGGAGTGGTAAATGGACCAGGTGTAACACAGTGGGTGGTACATGCACCAGGTGTAACACAGTGGGTGGTACATGGACCAGGTGTAACACAGGGGGTGGTTCATGGACCAGGTGTAACACAGGGAGTGGTACATGGACCAGGTGTAACACAGGGGGTGGTACATGGACTAGGTGTAACACAGGAGGTGGTACATGGACCAGGTGTAACACAGGTGGTGGTACATGGACCAGGTGTAACAAATGGGAGTGGTAAATGGACCAGGTGTAACACAGTGGGTGGTACATGCACCAGGTGTAACACAGTGGGTGGTACATGGACCAGGTGTAACACAGAGGGTGGTACATGGACCAGGTGTAACACAGGGGGTGGTACATGGACCAGGTGTAACACAGGGGGTGGTACATGGACCAGGTGTAACATAGGAGGGTGGTACATGAACCAGGTGTAACAGGGGGTGGTGCATTGACTGGGTGTAACACAGGGGGGTGGTACATGAACCAGGTGTAACATAGGGGGTGGTGCATTGACTGGGTATAACACAGGGAGTGGTACATGTACCAGGTGTACCAACAGCGTCAGTGTACCGTCCTCTCCAACACTCAGCCGTTGAGGCAAGACAAGCAAACTGCTTCTCCTCAAACTAACTGCCTTTTCCAAGCTTTCAATCAAAGTCCATCAATTATTCTTTATTCTAAATTTTTCATTTATTTCAAAGAATTTTAAAATATATCATTCCCATTTCATTGTTTCTATACATATTATTTTTTTATTTTGAAGACAGTATCCCCATAGACATGGTTTTTAAATATGAGTGAATGAGCTTGATCAATGTTTCTGACATGAATTATCTCTATGTATTTAGGTTCTTTTGCTTAGGAAAGAAAATAGAATATTAACTCCAGGAATTTAATGTTTCGCTGTTAACGAGGAGGTTTTTAAATGCTGCTTAGTTTATATTTGCTGTTTTAGACGCCGAGAAGTGAAGATGGAAACGCCATCGTTTATTATCTCTAAGTGTGTCAAAAAGAGAGATTGTTTCCCTACATTAGAAACATTTTCCTTTCATTGATTGCGAATTGGGCAAGTAGTTCCATGGCTTGAGTGATGGTTCCCCAGCCATGAGACGTGGTTATAATGGATAGTTGGTTTCTCTGTCATTAAGAGGTAGTTACCCCTGTCATGAGGACAGAATATTCGGGTATGTACATTCCAGTTGGTTGACAGAGTGTAGAGTCAAGTCAGTCCTGTCATACCTCTCTGTTACTCTGGAAAACGTACTCTATTATTATTATCATATTAATAATTCGCCTCTTTTAAAATTTCTTACTCTAACGGAGGATAAAAATAAAGTTTCATATCACTAACGCAACAGTCGGTTAAGGCTAACCTTCAGGAATTATTTCGCACTCGGAGATAAATTATTTTCACACTTATAACTTATAAAAAGATATATCTTATGCGTCTCTAAAGTTCCCCAAAATATTGGTAAAACTTCAGGGGAGTTAATAAACCATCACGGGGCATTTCTGGGAAGTTAATATTAAGTTAACTACATAGTTAACGTCTTCGTGGTGGAAAAGATTCCGTAAATTTGACTGGAAATTTTTTTTAGGGGGAAGACTGATAGAGTGAGGAAGAATAGTTAGTTGAACTCCTGCCAGACACGTTTGAGGAAATTAATTGATACTGACTTTGATGTGGTGATTTCCACGTAATACATTTATTTTTTGATGAACAGTGCTTTACGGAGAAGAGTTATTGTGTGTGTGTATCGTGGCTACGCACGTAGTCCCCTAAGTGCATTGTTTGGGCTGTTCACCAAATCCTAAAGTATCAAGAGCTTTGACGAAGGGCTTTGAGGAGGATTGTGCACAGGGTAGGGTCTCTAAGGAGAAAACCCACTGGATCCGTGATGAAGATTCGAGCCTATGCCATGAGACCCTTGGGAGACTAATCTCCCACGTCGACGAGACCATTAGAATGTAAATGATTCAGCAAACCACAATGATAAGAATAATTGATGATGAAGCAGTACGTATTACCTGAGGTTCTGTTATAACAGACATAACAGTACCTTCTAAGACACTCTGGACGACAGGATCTGTTAAGACACTCAGGACGACAGGATCTGCTAAGTCACTCTGGACGACAGGATCTACTAAGACACTCTGGACGACAGGATCTACTAAGACACTCAGGACGACAGGATCTGCTGAGACGCTCAGGACGACAGGATCTGGTAAGACATTCAGGACGACAGGATCTGCTAAGACACTCAGGACGACAGGATCTACTAAGACACTCAGGACGAGTCCTCAGGGCGGACAGGAGAGACAGCGTGTGTGCTGACTTGAGAGACAGTGTAAAGTCATTGAGCTAACATAGACGAATAGAGACAGGACAAGACAGATGTTGACTCTCGGTTGAGAGGCGGGACCAAGGAGCTAAAGCTCAGTCCTTCTCAATCAGGAGAAAGCACTTAGCCATTTCTACTATAAAACTAATAGGAACGTGTTACCGAGTTAAATTACCGAAAAGAACCTGCCAATTCAAATTTAAGTGGAGTAATAGGGATATATACTTAGGATCCTTTTGATTACCAATGTTAAATATCACAAAAACAACTCACAGTTACTCCCTATTTTTGATTTGCCAGTGATTGCTTTGCATATAGTATGTATTCAACGGAAGCACTAACTAATGATTACCTTGCTTTCACAAATCTATGTTGTGTCCCAAATACATTTATGAGGTATTTCTCTGTATGAGATATACACAGTAAGATGGAATCTAAGAATTTAGAAATTATCCAGACTTACCAAGATGTAAACAAATATTTCAGACTTACTATCTGAAATTACATATATGTTAGAGAGTCACTGTAACAAGAGGTAGGAAGAGGCACAATTTACCTAAAGGTTTTACATAGAGTGAGCATTTATATAATGTGTAGGTTTATATAATATGTGAGTTTACATAAAAGGGGGTTTATTGTTTTTGAGTTAACTGAATAAGGGATTTATTGCATATGGGTATACTTTGTGTGGGTTGAATGTGAGAGTTTGAGTAACTTGAGAGAAGTTTTGGAATAAATTAAAATTGGTATAAGGAATTTTAGCTCGGAAAATTTCTAAGAACGTTCTTTATTCTTTAACCTTTATTCCTGTCGTGATATTCAACTAGGTCGCCTGAGGCAGGACTTGCTTAGCTAACACACCAGTGTAGTAAGCAGCTCATTCCTCACTTTGGGACCATGTATGAACAATTGACTAGGCGCCAGCAAACGCCGAGACCCCAATGAAAATTGAAATCCCCTCTCTTAGGCCGCCGACCTTCGCCAATCGCCGAAGCGAATCTAACGAGTAGGTCACGGGCTCTCACAACAATAATTTATAGTTGTGTGGTGCCGTATATTTGATCCAAAGCTCAGAAAATTAGTCTCAATTTTATTAGTCGAGTGTGAAGAACATTTGCATAACAATAATAATGTGTGGGGGTGTAACGAAAAGACAGTGTTAACCATAACAACTTAGTTTATTCAATAAAGTACTAACTACTACAACAAAACAAAAGAAATGTCAATGACGTTACTCGAAATCCTTCCTGTGACACTATCAATGACAGCAAGACACCAGCCCCTAGGACTGCATAATGAACTAACTCGAACATAAGCGTGACCACAGAGGAATCAACAAGAAACAAGAACTAACAGATCTATAATCACAATTACAACAAATGACACAGTAGGTTCTGAAATACGTCTCCAGTAACCTCCTAACTGTTCTACGCCTCAGTGCAGTCTACTCCTGCAACAGCGGTTGCAATGCAATCAAATCAGTAGTCTTTCAATGACAACAACAACTAATGGGTTCACTGGCAACTCCAGCACCCTTCCTCAAATTACTCCTTACGTTAACACACCGTCCCACGGACGATCAACAATCAATACCAATTGATTTACGTTAATAACACAATAACATTTACGTTAAATTAATAACTCTTACAACTGTCACTAGTAACGCGGAAATTACACAACACTCTACCCGTCGAGCATTCAGTGAGAAAATCCCATTAATCCCTGTACTTCCAGACAGCTGATTAATCTCTTCACTAGTTACGTTAATTTACGTTAATCGGTTACTAATCACTCAGCAATGGTAAACTCTGATTTACAATGTCCAAAGTGCTAAGAGTACGGCAATCACTCGTGATTACCTTTAGAGTAATTAATTACTATCCTCAAGATCAATAATTAAACAATTAAAATACGCAACCTTTCACACTGGCTCAGCAATTTACATTAAGGTATGAATTCCGTCTAAGCCTTCCATACTCAGACCAATTCAGGCTGCTAATAACAGTAATTAGCCCCACGTTTACGTTATTCTAAAATGACGCTACTCCTCCCACGAGTCAATCAAGTGCCGGTACTTCCGGGCAGATAACGACGTTACGTTAATGGAACAATGTAGCCTTCGTGTGAGTCGATCAAACAAGGATCGAGATTAATTACTTTGACTTCCTGAAACACGTCAATTACCCGGCCCACTGACCGTTAATTACGACAGACAATACTCTAATTCTTATCTGGCTGATGGCTAGGCTCCTCGAGACTACCGTAGCTGCTTGCAGGAAAGTAAATTAACCCAAACGCATTCTACGTTACTCAAATTGTCAAAGAACAAATTCTCTTAAAGCAATGGGCGTTCCCTTGGTTACGTTATATTAATTGCCTCGCAATCACCTAACTGAATACTGGACTTCGATGTCCTACCAGATAACCAGGAGAATATATGTGTATCCAAGTACTCGTCTACAGCCGAGTTCCCCCACGACAATGACAAATCACACTAACAAACCACAGTGATTTACGTTACAATCCGGTTGCAATGACAATACTGCAGAACCTAGCAAAATAACATACAGGACATGAACCCTCTAGAACACTGCCCCACAATGGCTTTACTGGACTGCAATCACATACGGTGATTCTCAACACTAGCAACAATCACCATCAAATAACCACCCCCTTTGCAATAACACACACGGCAAGTACTCTAATTTCCAAATATTAGAATACTGCACACACTTACTTACTGCTGCAAATGACCCCAGTGCTCTCAATAACCCCTAGAACATAGGTCAATATATTGCAATCACCACACAGTAAATAACTCAATAACACTGGGCACCGTGACACTACGATTATATATATATATATATATATATATATATATATATATATATATATATATATATATATATATATATATATATATATATATATATATATATATATATATATATATATATATATATATGTCGTACCTAGTAGCCAGAACGCACTTCTCAGCCTACTATGCAAGGCCCGATTTGCCAAATAAGCCAAGTTTTCATGAATTAATTGTTTTTCGACTACCTAACCTACCTAACCTAACCTAACCTACCTTTTTCGGCTACCTAACCGAACCTAACCTATAAAGATAGGTTAGGTTAGGTTAGGTAGGGTTGGTTAGGTTCGGTCATATATCTACGTTAATTTTAACTCCAATAAAAATAATTGACCTCATACATAATGAATTGAGTAGCTTTATCATTTCATAAGAAAAAAATTAGAAAAAATATATTAATTCAGGAAAACTTGGCTTATTAGGCAAATCGGGCCATGTATAGTAGGCTGAGAAGTGCGTTCTGGCTACTAGGTACGACATATATATATATATATATATATATATATATATATATATATATATATATATATATATATATATATATATATATATATATATATATATATATATATATATATATATATATATATATATATATATATATATATATATATATAATTATAATTACTGCTGACACATGTAGCCTACAGCTATCAAACGTTATTGGGAACACTAAGGAGAATCTCACACTCCTTAAATCACATGGGTGAATGATTTATCGATCACGCATGCCGATAAACACTCTCGAGAGTTACGTTACTCGACAGAGCGGGGGCGGTCTCTCTTGACGGCCTCGTCACTCACCAAAATTACGTTAATACATATATATATATATAAATATAAATCACACTTGTCACGGCCCTGGGAACAATACAAGAAATTAAAGCCATACTGTGGTACACTCCACTATAATCATTGCCAGGAATCACTGGCGTTACACATACCTGAGCGCTCAGTGTTGGAATTCCACACCTGCAAGACCACACATGGAAATGATATCACACCGTCCCACGGACGATCAAAAATGATTACCACAATGAAATAATATAATTATTACATGGACATCCTCTCAGTCCTTGGCTAATCTATGTATCCTCTGTTCCCGTGTGTACCCACACACACACACACTGTACATCTGTGTACACCAGACTTAAGTCCCTCTGGACTGACAAGATGACAACACAGGTGATTAATCTCCTCGCCCACAATTCACTCCACCTGAACAGGTGCTGCGTGACAATGTGACGGAACACTTGACCTCGAATTCAAGCTTTAGAGACTATTAATCACCAGAAATACACACATAGGTACTTACTCATTCACACTGCCGGCTTTACACACCATTCCCATACATCAGGCACCCCGCTATAGGTGGCTGGCTCGTTCGAAGTGGCGTAAGCGGCGGTAGTATTTATTCGAAAAATTGGCGCACACTCGAACCCCTCCCACTCAACACGGCTGAGTTCGCACCCTCGACTCCCCGGTGAAGTGAAGCGTTCATACCCAGGTGACGCGCACAACGATAGCATCTCACAACATGGGAAATTTGCCTTAACACTGACACGAATTTCCCCGTTCCCATCGACTGCTACAGAGCACTAGCAAGTCTAATCAACACTAGTATGGGATCTACGAGTCTGTTGCTGCTCTTATGCACATTTCCCACGATCCCAGATCACTGTATCTCTACCCCCTGAATAACAATGTCTTAAACCCCTCCAAGCGACGACTTCGGCCGGATTCTGTGACGACCGTTGTCGTAGGTGAAGCAGGAAGCATCAGCAGTTGAGTAGTCCAGCCACCACGACGCCCTATACTTCAATTTGGCCGAATTGAGTACAGAGAGCGTCTTGACAAGGTGGCGGCTGAGTTCAGAATGATGCTACACTGGCTACTTCCCGCGTCCTTCTCGAAATAACCAATGAGAGGAAGGCATACAGCGGCCTACCCCTCTCATCCAATCAGCGACGGTGTAGCATAGCCCCTAGGGCAGCTCCAAGATGGCCGACCAACATGACGGCTCAAGATGTTTCTAAGATGGCGGCTGTTTCCATGACAACGACTCAAGTGGCTAGTGAGCGCCGGAGGCCCACACACCCACGCCGGCGGCCTAGCTGTTTCCCGCGCAAAGCTGAGTCTCGCCTCAAAGCCATACAATGAGATGATGCTATCAGCTCTAGCACTGTCCACAGACATGCCACCCCGGCCAGGGTAACATTTATGGACTGCTGATGACTGGGGCTCTCACATGAGCCCAAACACTAGATGTTTCGGTTGCTGGTTTCCAAACTTAAGTCCGCCCACTTAACAAGTGCACTTAACAAGTGTACTGGCTCCCACAGGCATAAGCGCACTATTGTATGTGAGCTGGTGAACCATCTCCTCACAACTACCTCCCACCAAAAAGATAGAATTTCCCGGAGGAAAATTTCATCTAAAAATCACCAGCCACTTACACTTGCGCTCTTAATTAAGTGCACGGTGGCTGGGTGGTGGTGATTCATCCGTTTTCTGTTGACGTCGGTGGCTGGCGGGACAAGATGTGACGTCACTGGCTCGTCCAGGGTGGTACTTCCTGACCATAGTGCGGTCGTGCTCAGGTTCTGGGTCCAGGTTAAGCCGGCTCAACGCCTCGCAGCTTCCCTTCCTCAGTCCCTTCACACTTCTCGCCCCACAGGTCTGTGTCATACTGGACACAATAGGTAGCACACTGGGATGGACTTACCAATGAAGTACAGACTCAACACCTTCCCTACTCTACCGACACAATCCCGACAGTTAGCAGACTGTCATGACTTCCAAGTGACAGGGTCTTTCTTCCTGTCTGTCTCTTACTCTCAAACCGGGTTGCTCTACCGACTGAGTTGACTGGGCTGAGGCCTCTTCAGCAGCTGTCAAACCTCGCCCCTCACTGAGCACTAGGTCACTGACCTGCTCGTTCTTCAATCTCTCAACGACCATTCGTTTGTCGGAACGATCTTCCAACAGCCTGAAAGATTGGTCCAGAATATCCACTTCACTTGTGGGAACCACAGCTACCTTAGCCTCACCACTGGTAACATCAAGCAGATGTTTACTCTCCTGAGTGGTGGTAACCCTCGCGGGTCTGGCTGGTTGACAGGTCGTGGCGAGATCAGCTGATCCTGACCACACCCGTCTCACTGGGCTCACCTCCGTTTTCTGTGAAATGAAAGAAGGAAAATTGCTCTTTTTTCCTTTTACCTCATGCACCTCATCTTTCGCCTGATAAGAGGCGACCCTGACTTCCTCAGCTGGCGGCCGTGTGACATCGCCGTCAACTGGTGAGACCCATCTGAGTCCCTCTGAATCAGTTCTCGTTTTCTGTGCAATAGGGAGAGGAGGATGGCTCCGGTTTCCTTTCACCTGCTGCGCCTCTTCTTCTGTCTGGGCGGCGGTGATCTCTGCTCGACCGGCCGGCTGACGCTTGGTGTCAACGCCAGCGGGTTTAACCTTCCTCTCACCTGTTCCTGTTTCCTCTGGGTCATTTCCACAGGACAGACCCACCTGGTTCCCTATACCAGGAGTATTACCTATCAAAAGTCCATACACTGCCTTTCTACTTAGCGCAGCCTTGATCTTACCTTTGATATATGGGGTGTCTACCAACACGGACACTTCTTCCATGTCCTTACCAGTGCCATCTGGGTACTGGACACGAGGGGTTCGACCTGTTCTACTCTCAGGCTCAACCAAACTGCTCCTGACCATGTTAACTGTAGCACCCTGGTCTCGAAAGACACTCGTCCATTGCCCATTAACTCTTCCTCTAGTTAACTCGAGTGTGTCTCTTAGGGCATCACCTCCCACGGTACTCATGCCTGTAACTTGCACCTTGGTCACCTTCTTAGTCTTAAGCCTAGTGTTGCTCGGGCACTTAGCTGCTCGGTGACCTGCCATGTTGCATGTGAAGCACCTGGGTCCCTTAACCTTGGGTTTCCGTTGGTTACCCTTAGACTTACTTTCTTTAGGTTTTGCTCCCTTACTTGGAGCTTGAGTAAACCTTTCAACCTTCGTCACACATCGATCTAGGTATGCATCCCTAGGATCGATCTTCTCCTCTCTTGGCAATAGAGGAGGTATCTCTACTTCCAGCACCTGTACCTCTGAGCTTGGCGCGGCAGGAGGGGCTTGACTCCCCGTCCTTGCCTCGGATTGCACTCTTGCAATTTCCAATCTAGTCAATCTCTCGTAGTGGGCATTCCACATGAAGGCCACGAACTTGGCCTTATTCTCTCCTTGCAGTCCAAAACCATCAGCTTGAGCTGCTAGGTACTGTAAAGTCATTTCCTCCTGGGGTTGTTCAGTCCCCCTCATGAGAGGTTGTTCTGGTATCTGATTGACTACTTCCAACGAAACATTTCTGTGGCCCAAGGAATCAGTCCTGAGCCTAGGCTGGGGTCGCGACTCCCCTTCCTTCTCCTGGGGTGGACTCAATCCCACACCCCCTGACATACCGACTATACCACGGTCGGCTAGGGGAACTCCCTTGTCCCCTAGATCACTTCTGTTTGCTCTTTCTAGACGCAGACGTTGTACATAGGCCTTATGGTCCTCAACATACTGCCGACATTCCTCATCTGTGCGAATGTTTCTATCCTTTGGCAGCACGCCATACTTAGTCACATACAGATATATGTACTTATCCCTGTAATCCTCATCCATTCTGTGTGTGTGGTGTGTGTGTACCTAATCCTGCTAACCGACAACAAACACACCCACAACAATATTGTTCTGCAATGTTCTTCACGCCTGTCTTCATAGGTTTCTCAACTTGATGAGTCTTACTTTTCTGATTATGAATCAAAAGTCTACGGCCCCACGTTGGGCGCCATGATGTGAGAGTTTGAGTAACTTGAGAGAAGTTTTGGAATAAATTAAAATTGGTATAAGGAATTTTAGCTCGGAAAATTTCTAAGAACTTTCTTTATTCTTTAACCTTTATTCCTGTCGTGATATTCAACTAGGTCGCCTGAGGAAGGACTTGCTTAGCTAACACACCAGTGTAGTAACCAGCTCATTCCTCACTTTGGGGCCATGTATGAACAATTGACTAGGCGCCAGCAAACGCCGAGACCCCAATGAAAATTGAAATCCCCCGCACTTAGGCCGCCGACTTTCGCCAATCGCCGAAGCGAACCTAACGAGTAGGTCAAGGGCTCTCACAACAATAATTTATAGTTGTGTGGTGCCGTATATTTGATCCAAAGCTCAGAAAATTAGTCTCAATTTTATTAGTCGAGTGTGAAGAACATTTGCATAACAATAATAATGTGTGGGGGTGTAACGAAAAGACAGTGTTAACCATAACAACTTAGTTTATTCAATAAAGTACTAACTACTACAACAAAACAAAAGAAATGTCAATGACGTTACTCGAAATCCTTCCTGTGACACTATCAATGACAGCTAGACACCAGCCCCTAGGACTGCATAATGAACTAACTCGAACATAAGCGTGACCACAGAGGAATCAACAAGAAACAAGAACTAACAGATCTATAATCACAATTACAACAAATGACACAGTAGGTTCTGAAATACGTCTCCAGTAACCTCCTAACTGTTCTACGCCTCAGTGCAGTCTACTCCTGCAACAGCGGTTGCAATGCAATCAAATCAGTAGTCTTTTAATGACAACAATAACTAATGGGTTCACTGGCAACTCCAGCACCCTTCCTCAAATTACTCCTTACGTTAACACTCCGTCCCACGGACGATCAACAATCAATACCAATTGATTTACGTTAATAACACAATAACATTTACGTTAAATTAATAACTCTTACAACTGTCACTAGTAACGCGGAAATTACACAACACTCTACCCGTCGAGCATTCAGTGAGAAAATCCCATTAATCCCTGTACTTCCAGACAGCTGATTAATCTCTTTACTAGTTACGTTAATTTACGTTAATCGGTTACTAATCACTCAGCGATGGTAAACTCTGATTTACAATGTCCAAAGTGCTAAGAGTACGGTAATCACTCGTGATTACCTTTAGAGTAATTAATTACTATCCTCAAGATCAATAATTAAACAATTAAAATACGCAACCTTTCACACTGGCTCAGCAATTTACATTAAGGTATGAATTCCGTCTAAGCCTTCCATACTCAGACCAATTCAGGTGGCTAATAACAGTAATTAGCCACACGTTTACGTTATTCTAAAATGACGTTGCTCCTCCCACGAGTAAATCAAGTGCCGGTACTTCCTGGCAGATAAATAACGACGTTACGTTAATGGAACAATGTAGCCTTCGTGTGAGTCGATCAAACAAGGATCGAGATTAATTACTTTGACTTCCTGAAACACGTCAATTACCCGGCCCACTGACCGTTAATTACGACAGACAATACTCTAATTCTTATCTGGCTGATGGCTAGGCTCCTCGAGACTACCGTAGCTGCTTACAGGAAAGTAAATTAACCCAAACGTATTCTACATTACTCAAATTGTCAAAGAACAAATTCTCTTAAAGCAATGGGCGTTCCCTTGGTTACGTTATATTAATTGCCTCGCAATCACCTCACTGAATACTGGACTTCGATGTCCTACCAGATAACCAGGAGAATATATGTGTACCCAAGTACTCGTCTACAGCCGAGTTCCCCCACGACAATGACAAATCACACTAACAAATCACAGTGATTTACGTTACAATCTGGTTGCAATGACAATACTGCAGAACCTAGCAAAATAACATACAGGACATGAACCCTGTAGAACACTGCCCCACAATGGCTTTACTAGACTGCAATCACATACGGTGATTCTCAACACTAGCAACAATCACCATCAAATAACAACCCCCTTTGCAATAACACACACGGCAAGTACTCTAATTTCCAAATATTAGAATACTGCACACACTTACTTACTTACTGTTGCAAATGCTATGCCCAAGATTACTATCCGAGTGCCGGCGGTGGGGTGGTTCAAATAGCCTCGGCTATCACCTCATTTTGTCCGGTCTTGATGGTCAAGTGGATTAAGGCGTCTTGTACATACCAGTTGCGTTGCTCCTGGGAGTATGGGTTCGAGTCACTTCTGGGGTGTGAGTTTTCAGTTATATATATATATATATATATATATATATATATATATATATATATATATATATATATATATATATATATATATATATATATTATATATATATATTATATATATATATTATAATTATATATATATTATATATATATTATATATATATATTATAATTATATATATATATATATATATATATATATATATATATATATATATATATATATATATATATATATATATATATATATAATTATAATTACTGCTGACACATGTAGCCTACAGCTATCAAACGTTATTGGGAACACTAAGGAGAATCTCACACTCCTTAAATCACATGGGTGAATGATTTATCGATCACGCATGTCGATAAACACTCTCCAGAGTTACGTTACTCGACAGAGCGGGGGCGGTCTCTCTAGGCGGCCTCGTCACTCACCAAAACTCACCAAAATTACGTTAATACATATATATATATAAATATAAATCACACTTGTCACGGCCCTGGGAACAATACAAATATTTAAACCACACTGTGGTACACTCCACAATAATCATTGCCAGGAATCACTAGCGTTACACATACCTGAGCGCTCAGTGTTGGAATTCCACACCTGCAAGACCACACATGGAAATGATATCACTCCGTCCCACGGACGATCAAAAATGATTACCACAATGAAATAATATAATTATTACATGGACATCCTCTCAGTCCTTCGCTAATCTATGTATCCTCTGTTCCCGTGTGTACCTACACACACACACACTGTACGTCTGTGTACACTAGACTTAAGTCCCTCTTACTGACAAGATAACAACACAGGTGATTAATCTCCTCGCCCACAATTCACTCCACCTGAACAGGTGCTGCGTGACAATGTGACGGAACACTTGACCTCGAATTCAAGCTTTAGAGACTACTAATCACCAGAAATATACACATAGGTACTTACTCATTCACACTGCCGGCTTTACACTCCATTCCCATACATCAGGCACCCCGCTATAGGTGGCTGGCTCGTTCCAAGTGGCGTAAGCGGCGGTAGTATTTATTCGAAAAATTGGCGCACACTCGAACCCCTCCCACTCAACACGGCTGAGTTCGCACCCTCGACTCCCCGGTGAAGTGAAGCGTTCATACCCAGGTGACGCGCACAACCGTTCCCATCGACTGCTACAGAGCACTAGCAAGTCTAATCAACACTAGTATGGGATCTACGAGTCTGTTGCTGCTCGTATGCACATTTCCCACGATCCCAGATCACTGTACCTCTAGCCCCTGAATAACAATGTCTTAAACCCCTCCAAGCGACGACTTCGGCCGGATTCTGTGACGACCGTTGTCGTAGGTGAAGCAGGAAGCATCAGCAGTTGAGTAGTCCAGCCACCACGACGCCCTATACTTCAATTTGGCCGAATTGAGTACAGAGAGCGTCTTGACAAGGTGGCGGCTGTGTTCAGAATGATGCTACACCGGCTACTTCCCGCGTCCTTCTCGAAATAACCAATGAGAGGAAGGCATATAGTGGCCTACCCCTCTCATCCAATCAGCGACGGTGTAGCATAGCCCCTAGGGCAGCTCCAAGATGGCCGACCAACATGGCGGCTCAAGATGTTTCTAAGATGGCGGCTGTTTCCATGACAACGACTCAAGTGGCTAGCGAGCGCGGGAGGCCCACACACCCACGCCGGCGGCCTAGCTGTTTCCCGCGCAAAGCTGAGTCTCGCCTCATACCATACAAGGAGATGATGCTATCAGCTCTAGCACTGTCCACAGACATGCCACCCCGGCCAGGGTAACATTTATGGACTGCTGATGACTGGGGCTCTCACATGAGCCCAAACACTAGATGTTTCGGTTGCTGGTTACTAAACTTAAGTCCGCCCACTTAACAAGTGCACTTAACAAGTGTACTGGCTCCCACAGGCATAAGAGCACTATTGTAAGTGAGCTGGTGAACCATCTCCTCACATTGAATGTGCATTGGTTTTCTGCATATGGGTATACTGTGTGATAGTGTAATGTTTATTGGTTTACAGCATGTTGGTATACTGCGTTTGGTTTTATTGTGTGTGGGTTTAATATTTATAGGTTTACTGCGTGTGGGTTTATTGCATGTGAGTTTACTGTGTGTGGGTATACTGCATGTGGGTACACTGCACGTGGGGATGCTGCATGTGGGGTATACTGCGTGTGGGGTATACTGGGTGTGGGTTTACTGCGTGTGGATTTACCGCTTATCCATTCGATTTATTTGGCACTCTAGTGCTGAAATTGTTCTTAAGGGGAAAATTCTTCCCTTACATGCTACTGCTGATTCTCACAGGATGGGTACGAGGATCTCCACCAGTCACGGAATGGGTATGCAGTCCTGCACCGCTCATCGAATGGGTACTGGGCCCTTAACTGCCCACAAAATGGGTACTGGGCCCTTAACTGCCCACAGAATGGGTACTGGGCCCTTAAATGCCCACAGAATGGGTACTGGGCCCTTAACTGCCCACAGAATGGGTATTGGGCCCTTAACTGCCCACAGAATGGGTACTGGGCCTTTAACTGCCAACACAGAATGGGTACTGGGCCCTTAACTGCCCACAGAATGGGTACTGGGCCCTTAACTGCCCACAGAATGGGTACTGGACCCATAACTGCCCACACAGAATGGGTACTGGGCCTTTAACTGACCACAGAATGGGTACTGGTTCCTTAAGTGCCCACACAATAGGTATTGGGCCCTTAACTGCCCACAAGAAGGGTCACTGGGTCCTTAACCAACCCGTCATCTTTAATAGCACATAGCGATTTGAGCTATAAATCCCCTAAGGCCAAAAACTGGTGTACTGTAAATCATAGCGGCTCTCAGAATTTGTTATGTCCCATTTTCTATTCGTTGGTCTTCTGTTAGATAGGTCAGGTTAGGCTAGATTTTCCTAATCAAACTTTAGGTTTTTCTCCCCCTCGATTAAATATTTCTCATCTCTCATGAAGCGAGACCGTCGCACTACCGTCCAACCCAAGTGGTTGTGGTTTGGTGGGGGGCAGGGTAGGATGGAGCTGCATACCATAATATTCTCCGTTTACAACCCCAATAAAGCAGGAAATGTTGGTGAGACAATCCCAGTGCGCGTCAACTAATGAGGTCGTTAAGGGTGAATGACGCCAGCAGTAGAACTCCCAGACTTAGTATAACGACCAACTACTCCCAAACCTTCCATCCCCCCCCCCCCCCAAAAAAAAAAAAACATTAAGGAACAGCCCGTGGTGAGAATATAAGAGTATTCCACTGTGTTGTGCTTGACACCATAAGGATTAATTTGTAGTGTACAAATGATTTTTCCCATTTTTAGCATGAGTATTTATTTAGAAAAAACTGCAGAATTGTGGGGTCGATTTACGAAGGTTATTTCACATTCCGCATGACTACAGGCCAGGTCTCAACAATTCGAGGTATTGCCACAACACTTGGAACACGTTAGAGTTTGTTGATTCCACTCTCAGTAGAGGAACAAGGTCATCAAGTGGGTCCCCCCTAACTTTACAAGAAACGTAGCTGGGTTGAGTCAATTTTGCATACCTGTGTACTAACGTGAAACAGCACAGAATGTAGAGTGACCATGCTCTGAAATGAGAGCTTGGTGGTGTATGAATGCCAACATATACGTACACACCTGTATTGCTAAGTACACTGATGCATTTTTAATTGTATTCGTGTAGTTAAACATTCACATACATACCACAGAGCAAAATGAAGAAGAAAAAATACGGAGATGAACTCCTCCCTTCCCCTTGTTAGAGCCGACAGTGACGCGAAGGTACCGATAGTGGTCAACCCATTAATTTGCAGTTCTTCATTTGCTCTCCGCTTGTGATGGGAGTATACCTTCGTCTTGTTTGTGGAGAGAGTGAAACCGAGCTCAATACATTTCCTTCCGAGGAGTTCAATGGACTGTTCAATTTTTCCCAAGGTGGGAGCTTGTATTAGGACATCATCTGCATATCCCACTTGTTGTGTTTCTTCCGGAAAATCAATATTTGCAATGGCGTTCATAAGCACATTGAATAGTGTAGGGCTTAAGACTCCGCCTTGGGGGGTCCCGAGTTCCATATTCATTGTTCTGGAGACTGCTCCATTGAAGCAAACCTTGGCTTTCCTTCCTGTGAGGTAGTCTTCAACCCATTTCATGAGTCTCCCCTTGACACCCATGCATGCAAGCTCGTCCAGGATCGCAATCCCCTGTGCTTTGTCGAAGGCTCCTTTGATGTCAACAAATACAGAGTACCTAGCCGTGTCATTAGCCAAGTAATTAACTATACAATTTGCTGTGCTCCGTCCTTTAACAAATCCATTGACCCCCTCCCCTAACCTGCCTATTTTGTGCAACAGTCGGTTTAGGATGATCCTTTCAAGCATCTTGCAAGTGCATGACACGAGGCTGATAGGTCTGTAATTACCAGGGTCATTATGCTTCGGTATGGGAATAATTATTGCGTGTTTCCATTGTGTGGGCAACACTCCACTTAGGAATGACTTGTTAACAGGTGGAGTAGTGGATTCCCAGACACTTCACACAGTGCATTGAGTATGTCGTAGGTGACGCCATCTTCACCAGGTGCTGTACTTTTACCCTTTTTCGTAGCGCCCCTTACTTCTTGGGCTGTGATTGGTTCCCCATATTCGTCATCACTAGACAGTGCTCTTGTTATCCTAATTCTTCTGTCATCATGTCGCAGGAGCTGTTCCCTGCTGATTTCTGCAGGGAGGGAGGAGGAGGATGCTGCATCACTCCACTTGTGAATTAGTTCCTCAGCCTTACCCTGGGGGTCTTTGTGAGCCGCAGGCCGGGCTCTGCCCACCTTAGCTATCTGAATTTTTGCCCACACTTGTCTTGCAGATGTTTCCCGTCCAATAGAGCTAGTGAACTCAAGCCATTGTCTTTTCCGCTCTTTAATCTTCTCTTCCCTGGCTACTTGACACACAATTTTTAACAACTCTTGGTTACTTTCAGTGGGATGTTTCCGGTACTCTCTACTCATGTCTCGCACATTTGCGTTAAGCATCTTTATGTAATCATTCTCATACCATTTTATTTTCTTCCTCTGAGGGTTACTTCGCCCAGGCGTATGGCGCAGAACTCTGAGACAGCTCTCAATTTAGTGATTAAGGTCATCAACAAATGTGTCAATGACTTCTGGGATTTGGTATTCCGTGAACCAGTCACTCTTCCTGTTTATGAAGCGCGGCCTCATATCTGGTCCGAGTGATAACCTTTTTATTTTATTCGTCTCTTTCCTTCTCTTGCTCATGTCGACGGTGGTAATTAGTGCCCAATGGTCACTACATAAACTGTGCACAATGTGTGTACTGGCATCCGTGTCCTGTGCATTCAGCAGGAGAGCATAGTCTAATCTTCCTCCTCTGAGGTGAGTTGGCTGTTCATCACCCAGGACCCTAAGGTTTTCACTTCCCCTGACAAAGAGTGACAGTTTCCGTCCATTGACATTGGGCTGATGACAGTTGGCACCAAAGTGTGGGTGTCTGGCATTCAGGTCACCGACCAGCAGGGTAGGTTCTTCATTAACAAACTCAGGCAGTGTGTCAAGGTCAAGTTTACTCTGTGGCACATATAGGTTGATTATATGTAGGGCATTATTGTTTAAGTAAAGGGTTACTCCCAGTGATTCAAACTCATCCCCCATGTGCAGGTCATCAATAATCTGTGCGGGAATGTTGTTATTTACAAAAGTGATGAGACCCCGTTTTCTTTCCCCAGAGGGCAGGGAGAACTTGCGATAACCGCTGAACCTTGGGTTGAAGTCATCACCTACCATCGTCTCCTGTAGCACTATGACGTCAGTTTGGTGTTCACGGACGTACTGTATGATGTCATTAATTCTATTGCGAACTCCATTACAGTTCCATTGCAGTATAGTGAGATGTTGTTCGTTGTGATTATCAATTTTGAGGTTGTTTGTCATCAGCTGCACGTGTGTAATTATTATGTTCACATGTGTCATCGTGTATTCCATGGTGTGTGGTGTTACTGTGTGTACTGGCGTTACTGTGTGCACTGGTGTCACTGTGTGCACTGATGTTACTGTGTGCACTGGTGTTACTGTGTGCACTGGTGTCACTGTGGGCACTGGTGTTACTGTGTGCACTGGTGTTACTGTGTGCACTGATGTGCTGGTGTCCTGGTTGTGTCTGCTGACGTACCTCGGCAGTATGTGTTGCATCATCTTGCACTAGGCTCTGGCTTGCAGGTCCTCCACTTGATGGACTCTGCCGTTGCAGGATTTGGAGGATTTTTTCCTGAGTCGTCTTAATCTGGCAGAGGGCTTTCTCAAGTTCCGTCTGCTTTTGCAGTATTTGGTGGACGACTGGATGAGATCTTATCATGCGGTCTAATATTGCTGCAACACAAACCTGAGTGATGACCTCCTGGGGGTCAGGAGTGCCTGGATGGGGAGGCGGATGGGAGACAGTGGAGGGGTCTGATTCATTGGTATGGATTGGGAGGGTAGGTGGTGGTGGTGGTGTGACACCGTGGGGAGAGATTGGGGTATGGGTGGGTGAGTTCCCTGGAGGGGAGAGAGGTGGGAAGGCCTCAGGGATGGGGGAGCGGCGGTGGCTGGCTACACCGCCCCCGCCCCACGCCTGATTCCCCACCCCACCCTTGGTTCCCCTGTTCACTGAGTGATCACTACCCCAGACTGTTGTCGGCCTACTGTGAGCTGGACCCTGGGCTGGTCCCTGAACTGGACCCTGGCTTGCTGTGGCACTGTTAACGGTGCCATTCCCGCCCCTGTTCACTGGTCCACCTGCGGTTTGATTCGGTGGTTTCGAGCACCGCCATGCAGGCCTCGCCCTGCAATACCTGTTCCAAGCATGATGGGGTTGCTTGCAGTTGACACATTTAGGTATTACCCCGCCACCCCCACTCGGTTTAAGCTTGGCCAGACACTGCTTGGTGTCGTGAGAGCCACTGCAACACCCACACCTAATTGGGCGATCACATTGCCATGTTCTGTGATCCCACCGTTGACAGTTGCCACACAAGGACGGGCTGCCAATATACCTCTCCACTTTGCACGCCCTCATGCCTGGCATTTGAATGACTTGGGGCAGGTCTCCCTTCCACATAGCAATTGCTTGATTTTTGGCCAGACCCCCTGGTCCAGTGTTGTGCTCGACCCAAACAATCTCTTCATAGTCCTTGAGATATACCACGTCAACATTAATACTATAGTTCTTAATTATAATTTTAGTTTGTACTGTAAGTATTGTAGACTCTATGGACATTTTTTTTTTTTTTTTTTTTTTTTTTTTTAAATGTCCATAGAGTCTACAATACTTACAGTACAATTGCGAGCCAGCTTGATCGGTACTCACTTTCTCGTAACTGTACCAAGACTTCTTACTGGAAGGTGGTTCTGGTGTCAGCCGGTGGATGAGGCTGTAAGTGTCAGCCGACTATGCACACTTTAGGTAGTCGGTTTCTTCTTTATCTGCTAAATATAAACGGACAGGAGGCGGCACACGCCTCAAGAATTCTTCAACTAGCATGAGGTTGACGAGTTCTGCAAAGGTAGAGACATGTGCTGCTTCCAGCCATTTCATAAAATATCTCCTTTTGGTATTAGCAAATTCGAGAAAGGTAGTGGTACTTGCCTTCAGGTGGTCACGGAATTTCCTTCGATAGCTTTCGGTGGAGAGAAGGTAGGCGTTCAACACTGTTTGTTTCAGAGTCTGGTAGTCATTCTCAGTCGCCAAAGTACCGAGTGTAACTGCAGCTCTACCTGTGAGATGTACTCTGAGAAGGGTTGCCCATTGGTCGGCAGGCCAAGTTGATTAGCAAGGGTCTCAAAGGTGGTAAAAAATACATCAACTTCTGTCTCTACGAATGGTGGCATTAACTTACTTGCATGAGAGATATTGAAACTGACAGGAAGACTGGCGGTAGCTTGCTGGCGTTGAGCGAGGTGTGTAGTTTCCAACGCGAATTCTTGTTGACGACATTCCATAGCCAGAGTTGCTTGTTGTTTGTCATGGTCGCGTTGCATCTCCAATTGGCGTTGTTTTGTTTCAAGCTGTACTTGTTCCCGCTCACGGAGTATTGCAATCTCACGTTCTTGTTCGTCTTTCCTCAAGGCAGCTTTTCGTTCCTTTTCTTCCTTTCGTATGGCAGCTGCTTCCCTTTGTTGCTCGAGGGCTTCTTTTTGCTGTTCTCGTTCGATCTTGGTAATTTCTAGTTTGAGTTTCAGAGTTGCCAAATCAGGTTTATCTGCAATAAAGTAAGTTTCGTGAGTTTCAGAGTCTATCTTACCTTCCTCTAAGAGATGATCCAGTAACAGGTTATGTAGTTCATTTTTGTTGGCTTGGTAGGGAACTTCTAGTTGATACTCATGTGCAAGAGTTTGTAATTCAGTCCTCTTGGCACGACTTAAGGTCCCTATTTCACCTGCTGGATCTCCACGGAAAGCTTGGAGACGAAACATGGTGAAATTAGCAAATAAATGCACAACGAAAATACTGTTGTGATATGGTGAATGTCAGAAACAGGACAACGTGACAACTGGTACCTATCCTGTGGAATCGTTAACAATTAATGTTAATTTCAAGATGGTAAATGATTAATAAATCAAGGTCGCAGGAAATCTTGTACCCGGTACTCAATGTAAGAGGATAAGGGCAAGAAAATCCTACTAAACAAGCAAAACTGAGTTTCTAAAACAAATGAAACAGTTAATTGCCTCAAAAGTGAATTAGGTAGTCCAAGAATGTAGGCATACCTTGCCGAGTCTCTATAGGACATAAGCAAGTTTTTCCCACTGAAATTAATATGATACTTACAGAATTAGCGAACTTTTGTGCTCTGATAAAGAAGGCTAATTCCCTACCAATGTAAATATCATCATCTCTGACCGACGTGTAGGGGTGCGAGGTGTCAACTGGTGACGAGAACTGCTGCTGAGGTCCCAATTCAGCAACTAAAGTTCGTGCGAGAGGAACTATGGCCCTCTTTATCCTCCTACCGTCGGATTGCAGAAGATTAGGTGAACTTGACCCGGGGACAGGCCACAGTACCAGGGTACCAATATGATGATCTGCCGAAAATATGAGAAATATCCTAGGGACAAAAGATGGTAAACACGAGTAATAACACGGAGGGAGAGATGACCAATTAAGAGAATGACTGAGGCCTACAATCACCACGTAATCCAAAGTTGTCTCATCTTCACCATATGCTACTCTCGGAATGCACAATACACACAGCACCATATGAAAATAAAATTGAATTTTGAAAATAGTGAAAAGTTACTTTACCAAAGCCAAGTACGCTTACCACAAATTTACGACCTGGTACCAGTACCTGAGTGAAGCTCCGTGGACAGGCCCCCATGTAATGTGACGGTAAAGGGTTGGTGTTCGGCTGTTTCAAAAGCTGGGGGCAGGGCCACGTCACATAACAAAAAAAAAAAAAAGAGAAGATTGTCCTTTTGTCTGTGGTAAGGTAATGGTAAGACACACAAAACACAAAGTATAAACAATGAAATTTTAATTACTCTAGAAAACAAGATATGAATAAAGACAATCTCGTAAAATTCAAAACAAGTCAACAAACAAAACATGAATAATTACTAGCAATGAAAAATTTACTCTAAGACAAAAGTGCAGGTAAAATAAAATCAAAGCAGGTCAGGTGCTGAGAATACTGGCTTCAAGTTGCCACCTCCCTTAGTACACGACAGCCAGGGCTTTTGTCTACTATAGAGAGATGTCAACTCCAAGGAGCACAGGGATATTCTGATGAGACGGCGTGCTGCTGGCCCAGACGTCGACTCATGTAGTGGCGTGAGTGCAGGTGCGGCGACACACCAGCCAATCAGCAACAGGCAGGTGGAGAATGAGTAGTTTGCTGGTTGACGGCGGGCGGTAGCCGGTGTGTCGGGTTGTGCATGGTACGCTTTGCTTCCTGGGCAAAACGTTTGGCGATACTGGTGGACGTATCTTCAATATAGTATCTTGTACTTGAAAGACGTAAATGTGTAGGGAAGAGCAGGCTCAATCTCTCTTGAAAGAGATTATTGTCACAATATATTCATTTAACAATTTGTTCAGCTTCAAGGGGTTCATGTATGGAATTGACTCAATTGACAACTAATTTAATCAATTAGGAACGCCTATTTAAACAACTAAAATTGTTGCCAGTAAGGAATTTTACGTTTTATTTACATTCAAGTACTTCTTAGACTGGTAAAACAATTCGTTTGTCGTCATAGAAACGGAGCAGTTACGTAGTACATCGGCTGAGTAGGAAGATATTTATTAGACATTGCATGCAAACCAATTTATGAAATAAATCACTAAATAGGGAGAATCTAAATTGATTCAAACCATTTCCAGTAGCTCCAGTCTTATATCACTTAATACATATAGTAGCGTCAATATATCCATTCAAATTCTTTAATAAATGGGTTGTTCCTTTTACCCAAAACAAGTAACATTGTAGCGTTTTTCCTCATGATCACGTGCAATTGTTTTATAAGTGTTTGGACTAAATAAGTCGGCCAACATACAGAGAACGAGTCAAGATGCAATATTATAATTCCTTGTTTTGGGGGGACAGGCAGCCAGAGTGTATGCAAACACGTTAGGCCTATATCGAGGTGTCCACTCCTTAAGGTCGAATTACTGACTCTGCCCAGGACGCAGCCCCACAACAAGCTGACCTACTCTTGGGTACCTACTAACTATTAGGTGAATAGGGGGAACTAGGTGATAGGAAATGAGCCTAATAATTTCTGCTACGCCGGGGATTCGAACTCAGAGTTCTCCATTGTGAGTCGAAAACGAACCCGAAAGTACTACCGGGTCCTTATTATTACCCTTTCCTGTGGCGGAGTTGCCTAAATAATCATTAATTTTATCGGGACAGGAAGCCTGATGTATATAATACTTTAGGTTTATATCAAAGTCCACCCCCTCCTCCTCCTCCTCTAGGATGAACTACTAATCTTCCCCAGGATTCAACCCAACAGCAGTTGTCTAACTCCCTAATCCAAATCCACATCCTGACCCCTTCCATGTGCTACATAGTCATAAAGGCTTGGCACTTTTCCCTGATAATTCCCTCCCTCACGGGTATGTATTTACTGATAGATGAACAGAGGTATAGAGGTATTACGTAAAGGGTAATGTTCCAATCCATTTCTATTCGAAAATCGAATCCGGCATCCCGGACTGTTAAATACCAGGGACCTTTCGGGAACCTACAGGGACACTCAGGGACACCCAGGGACCCCTTGATGGGTCCCAAGAGACCCTCTGGAATCATTTAGGGACCTTCGCTTGGTTTTATCAATTCATAACTGTTGTGACTTGGTGATGCTTCCTAAGAAGATATCTGGGAAGTTATAAAGACATTTTCTTCATTCTTGCAACGTTGACTGTTGAGATACCTTAAAAGAGTCTCACTGCCGATTTGAGTAATCGTAAATTAATCAACAAACTAAAGCTTTACCATAATTGTAATTGAAATATATTCCAGACATGTATTGAATAGGATATTAAACACGTTGTGTTGGGACACTGAGGGTTATTTGTTTCCTTTGTCTCATGTTTTATGTTAATGGTTCTTTGATGACGTCATGATTATTAGGGAGATTAATGGGCTGATCAAAAGCTTATCAGTTTGTATGTTGGAACAGGGGATGAATCGACCGACGAGAAACAGTCAAACAAACAACACCTTCAGTAATGAAAGGTTTGTTCACCATTCTAGACAAAATAATCGAATATGCTAATATATAATATTAAATTATATTTGAGAAAGTTCCGATTTTGAATGAACAGAATTTTAACAATGACGAGTGCGTCTCTGGGGTCGGCCGCTGGATGGAATAAACCCAGTCTGAGGACGAGTTAGGTAGAATGTGTTTATCATTAATAAACAAGTTTTTCGCTTGAATTAACGAGCATTTAACCAATGTATATAACCGAAAATTTAACCAAGACAATATCTCCATGAACAACAATAAAACATTTAGAGTAATCAGAAATTAATGGCAAGACAAGGAGACGTAACAAGGACATAATAGTCTCCTCAAAAGCCGCCAGGAAAACCAGGAGGCACTAGCAGCCCACACGTGGCCACAGGAGGTATCGTCCCACACGTGGCCACAGTAGGTATTGTCCAACACGTGGCCACAGGAGGTATCGTCCCACACGTGGCCACAGGAGGTATCGTCCCACACGTGGTCACAGGGTGTATCGTCCCACACGTGGCCACAGGAGGTATCGTCCCACACGTGGCCACAGGAGGTATCGTCCCACACGTGGCCACAGGAGGTATCGTCCCACACGTGGTCACAGGGTGTATCGTCCCACACGTGGCCACAGGGTGTATCGTCCCACACGTGGCCACAGGAGGTATCGTCCCATACGTGGCCAAAGCAGGTATCGTCCCACACGTGACCACAGGCGGTATCGTCCCACACGTGACCACAGGAGGTATCGTCCCACACGTGGCCACAGGAGGTATCGTCCCACACGTGGCCACAGGAGGTATCGTCCTAAACGTGGACAAAGGAGGTATCGTCTCACACGTGGACAAAGGAGGTATCGTCCCACACGTGGCCACAGGAGGTATCGTTCTAAACGTGGCCACACGAGGTATCGTCCCACACGTGCCATAGAAGGTACCGTCCCATACGTGGCCACACGAGGAATCGTCCTACACGTGGCCACACGAGGTATCGTCCCACATGTGGCCACAGGAGGTATCGTCCCACACGTGGCCACAGAAGGTACCAACCCACACGTGGCCACAAGAGGTATCGTCCCACAAGTGGCCACAGGAGGTATCGTCCCACACGTGGCCACAGGAGGTATCGTCCCACACATTGCCACTGGAGGTATCGTCCCACACGTCGCCACAGGATGTATCGTCCCACACGTGGCCACAGGAGGTATCGTCCCACACGTGGCCACAGGAGGTATCGTCCCACACGTAGCCACAGGGAGTATTGTCCCACACGTGGGCACAGGAGGTATCGTCACACACGTTGCCACAGGAGGTATCGTCCCACACGTGGCCACAGGAGGCATCGTCACACACGGGGCCACAGGAGGTATCGTCCCACACGTGGCCACAGGAGGTATCGTCCCACACGTGGCCACAGGAGGTATCGTCCCACACGTGGCCACAGGTAGTATTGTCCCACACGTGACCACAGGAGGTACCGTCCCACACGTGGCCACAGGAGGTATCGTCCCATACGTGGCCACAGGAGGTATCGTCCCACACGTGGCCACAGGAGGCATCGTCACACACGTGGCCACAGGAGGTATCGTCTAACACGTGGCCACAGGAGGTATCGTCCTAAACGTGGCTACAGGATGTATCGTCCCACACGTGGCCACAAGAGGTATCGTCCCATCACGTGGCCACAGGAGGTATCGTCCCACACGTGGCCACAGGAGGTATCCTCCCACAAGTGGCCACAGAAGGTATCGTCCCACACGTGGACAAAGGAGGTATTGTCCCACACGTGGCCACAGGAGGTATCGTCCTAAACGTGGCTACAGGAGGTATCGTCCCACACGTGGCCACAGGAGGTATCGTCCCATCACGTGACCACAGGAGGTATCGTCCCACACGTGGCCAAAGGAAGTATCGTCCCACACGTGGCCACAGGAGGTATCGTCCTAAACGTGGCCACAAGAGGTATCGTTCTAAACGTGGCCACACGAGGTATCGTCCCACACGTGCCATAGAAGGTACCGTCCCATACGTGGCCACACGAGGAATCGTCCTACACGTGGCCACACGAGGTATCGTCCCACATGTGGCCACAGTAGGTATCGTCCCACACGTGGCCACAGAAGGTACCAACCCACACGTGGCCACAGGAGGTATCGTCCCACACGTGGCCACAGGAGGTATCGTCCCACACGTGGCCACAGGAGGTATCGTCCCACACATTGCCACTGGAGGTATCGTCCCACACGACGCCACAAGAAGTATCACCCCACACGTGGCCACAGGAGGTATCATCCCACACGTGGCCACAGGAGGTATCGTCCCACACGTAGCCACAGGGAGTATTGTCCCACACGTGGGCTCAGGAGGTATCGTCCCACACGTTGCCACAGGAGGTATCGTCCCACACGTGGCCACAGGAGGCATCGTCACACACGTGGTCACAGAAGGTATCGTCCCACACGTGGCCACAGGAGGTATCGTCCCACACGTGGCCACAGGAGGTATCGTCCCACACGTGGCCACAGGGAGTATTGTCCCACACGTGGCCACAGGGGGTATCGTCCCACACGTGGCCATAGGAGGTATCGTCCCATACGTGGCCACAGGAGGTATCGTCCCACACGTGGCCACAGGAGGCATCGTCACACACGTGGCCACAGGAGGTATCGTCCCACACGTGGCCACAGGAGGTATCGTCCCACACGTGGCCACAGGGAGCATTGTCCCACACGTGGCCACAGGAGGTATCGTCCCACACGTGGCCACTGGGAGTATCGTCCCACACGTGGCCACAGGAGGTATCGTCCCACACGTGGCCACAGGGTGTATCGTCCCACACGTGGCCACAGGAGGTATCGTCCCATACGTGGCCAAAGCAGGTATCGTCCCACACGTGACCACAGGAGGTATCGTCCCACACGTGACCACAGGAGGTATCGTCCCACACGTGGCCACAGGGAGTAATGTCCCACACGTGGCCACAGGAGGTATCGTCCCACACGTAGCCACAGGGAGTATCGTCCCACACGTGGCCACAGGAGGTATCGTCCCACACGTGGCCACAGGGAGTATCGTCCCACACGTGGCCACAGGACGCATCGTCCCACACGTGGCCACAGGAGGTATCGTCCCACACGTGGCCACAGGAGATATCGTCCCACACGTGGCCACAGGGAGTATCGTCCCACACGTGGCAACAGGGAGCATTGTCCCACACGTGGCCACAGGAGGTATCGTCCCACACGTGGCCACAGGGAGTATCGTCCCACACGTGGCCACAGGAGGTATCGTCCCACACGTGGCCACAGGGTGTATCGTCCCACACGTGGCCACAGGAGGTATCGTCCCATAAGTGGCCAAAGTAGGTATCGTCCCACACGTGACCACAGGAGGTATCGTCCCACACGTGACCACAGGAGGTATCGTCCCACACGTGGCCACAGGAGGTATCGTCCCACACGTGGCCACAGGAGGTATCGTCCTAAACGTGGACAAAGGAGGTATCGTCTCACACGTGGACAAAGGAGGTATCGTCCCACACGTGGCCACAGGAGGTATCGTTCTAAACGTGGCCACACGAGGTATCGTCCCACACGTGCCATAGAAGGTACCGTCCCATACGTGGCCACACGAGGAATCGTCCTACACGTGGCCACACGAGGTATCGTCCCACATGTGGCCACAGGAGGTATCGTCCCACACGTGGCCACAGAAGGTACCAACCCACACGTGGCCACAAGAGGTATCGTCCCACAAGTGGCCACAGGAGGTATCGTCCCACACGTGGCCACAGGAGGTATCGTCCTAAACGTGGACAAAGGAGGTATCGTCTCACACGTGGATAAAGGAGGTATCGTCCCACACGTGGCCACAGGAGGTATCGTTCTAAACGTGGCCACACGAGGTATCGTCCCACACGTGCCATAGAAGGTACCGTCCCATACGTGGCCACACGAGGAATCGTCCTACACGTGGCCACACGAGGTATCGTCCCACATGTGGCCACAGGAGGTATCGTCCCACACGTGGCCACAGAAGGTACCAACCCACACGTGGCCACAAGAGGTATCGTCCCACAAGTGGCCACAGGAGGTATCGTCCCACACGTGGCCACAGGAGGTATCGTCCCACACATTGCCACTGGAGGTATCGTCCCACACGTCGCCACAGGATGTATCGTCCCACACGTGGCCACAGGAGGTATCGTCCCACACGTGGCCACAGGAGGTATCGTCCCACACGTAGCCACAGGGAGTATTGTCCCACACGTGGGCACAGGAGGTATCGTCACACACGTTGCCACAGGAGGTATCGTCCCACACGTGGCCACAGGAGGCATCGTCACACACGGGGCCACAGGAGGTATCGTCCCACACGTGGCCACAGGAGGTATCGTCCCACACGTGGCCACAGGAGGTATCGTCCCACACGTGGCCACAGGTAGTATTGTCCCACACGTGACCACAGGAGGTATCGTCCCATACGTGGCCACAGGAAGTATCGTCCCACACGTGGCCACAGGAGGCATCGTCCCACACGTAGCCACAGGGAGTATTGTCCCACACGTGGGCACAGGAGGTATCGTCACACACGTTGCCACAGGAGGTATCGTCCCACACGTGGCCACAGGAGGCATCGTCACACACGGGGCCACAGGAGGTATCGTCCCACACGTGGCCACAGGAGGTATCGTCCCACACGTGGCCACAGGAGGTATCGTCCCACACGTGGCCACAGGTAGTATTGTCCCACACGTGACCACAGGAGGTACCGTCCCACACGTGGCCACAGGAGGTATCGTCCCATACGTGGCCACAGGAGGTATCGTCCCACACGTGGCCACAGGAGGCATCGTCACACACGTGGCCACAGGAGGTATCGTCTAACACGTGGCCACAGGAGGTATCGTCCTAAACGTGGCTACAGGATGTATCGTCCCACACGTGGCCACAGGAGGTATCGTCCCATCACGTGGCCACAGGAGGTATCGTCCCACACGTGGGCACAGGAGGTATCCTCCCACAAGTGGCCACAGAAGGTATCGTCCCACACGTAGACAAAGGAGGTATTGTCCCACACGTGGACAAAGGAGGTATCGTCCTAAACGTGGCTACAGGAGGTATCGTCCCACACGTGGCCACAGGAGGTATCGTCCCATCACGTGACCACAGGAGGTATCGTTCTAAACGTGGCCACACGAGGTATCGTCCCACACGTGCCATAGAAGGTACCGTCCCATACATGGCCACACGAGGAATCGTCCTACACGTTGCCACACGAGGTATCGTCCCACATGTGGCCACAGTAGGTATCGTCCCACACGTGGCCACAGAAGGTACCAACCCACACGTGGCCACAGGAGGTATCGTCCCACACGTGGCCACAGGAGGTATCGTCCCACACGTGGCCACAGGAGGAATCGTCCCACACATTGCCACTGGAGGTATCGTCCCACACGACGCCACAAGAAGTATCACCCCACACGTGGCAACAGGAGGTATCATCCCACACGTGGCCACAGGAGGTATCGTCCCACACGTAGCCACAGGGAGTATTGTCCCACACGTGGGCACAGGAGGTATCGTCCCACACGTTGCCACAGGAGGTATCGTCCCACACGTGGCCACAGGAGGCATCGTCACACACGTGGTCACAGGAGGTATCGTCCCACACGTGGCCACAGGAGGTATCGTCCCACACGTGGCCACAGGAGGTATCATCCCACACGTGGCCACAGGGAGTATTGTCCCACACGTGGCCACAGGGGGTATCGTCCCACACGTGGCCATAGGAGGTATCGTCCCATACGTGGCCTCAGGAGGTATCGTCCCACACGTGGCCACAGGAGGCATCGTCACTCACGTGGCCACAGGAGGTATCGTCCCACACGTGGCCACAGGAGGTATCGTCCCACACGTGGCCACAGGGAGTAATTTCCCACACGTGGCCACAGGAGGTATCGTCCCACACGTAGCCACAGGAGGTATCGTCCCATACGTGGCCACAGGAGGTATCGTCCCACACATGGCCACAGGAAGCATCATCACACACGTGGCTACAGGAGGTATCGTCCCACACGTGGCCACAGGAGGTATCGTCCCACACGTGGCCACAGGGAGTATCGTCCCATACGTGGCCACAGGGGGTATTGTCCCACACGTGGCCACAGGAGGTATCGTCCCACACGTGGCCACAGGGAGTATCGTCCCACACGTGGCCACAGGAGGTATCGTCCCACACGTGGCCACAGGGAGTATCGTCCCACACGTGGCCACAGGACGCATCGTCCCACACGTGGCCACAGGAGGTATCGTCCCACACGTGGCCACAGGAGATATCGTCCCACACGTGGCCACAGGGAGTATCGTCCCACACGTGGCCACAGGGAGCATTGTCCCACACGTGGCCACAGGAGGTATCGTCCCACACGTGGCCACAGGGAGTATCGTCCCACACGTGGCCACAGGAGGTATCGTCCCACACGTGGCCACAGGGTGTATCGTCCCACACGTGGCCACAGGAGGTATCGTCCCATACGTGGCCAAAGCAGGTATCGTCCCACACGTGACCACAGGAGGTATCGTCCCACACGTGACCACAGGAGGTATCGTCCCACACGTGGCTACAGGAGGTATCGTCCCACACGTGGCCACAGGAGGTATCGTCCTAAACGTGGACAAAGGAGGTATCGTCTCACACGTGGACAAAGGAGGTATCGTCCCACACGTGGCCACAGGAGGTATCGTTCTAAACGTGGCCACACGAGGTATCGTCCCACACGTGCCATAGAAGGTACCGTCCCATACGTGGCCACACGAGGAATCGTCCTACACGTGGCCACACGAGGTATCGTCCCACATGTGGCCACAGGAGGTATCGTCCCACACGTGGCCACAGAAGGTACCAACCCACACGTGGCCACAAGAGGTATCGTCCCACAAGTGGCCACAGGAGGTATCGTCCCACACGTGGCCACAGGAGGTATCGTCCTAAACGTGGACAAAGGAGGTATCGTCTCACACGTGGACAAAGGAGGTATCGTCCCACACGTGGCCACAGGAGGTATCGTTCTAAACGTGGCCACACGAGGTATCGTCCCACACGTGCCATAGAAGGTACCGTCCCATACGTGGCCACACGAGGAATCGTCCTACACGAGGCCACACGAGGTATCGTCCCACATGTGGACACAGGAGGTATCGTCCCACACGTGGCCACAGAAGGTACCAACCCACACGTGGCCACAAGAGGTATCGTCCCACAAGTGGCCACAGGAGGTATCGTCCCACACGTGGCCACAGGAGGTATCGTCCCACACATTGCCACTGGAGGTATCGTCCCACACGTCGCCACAGGATGTATCGTCCCACACGTGGCCACAGGAGGTATCGTCCCACACGTGGCCACAGGAGGTATCGTCCCACACGTAGCCACAGGGAGTATTGTCCCACACGTGGGCACAGGAGGTATCGTCACACACGTTGCCACAGGAGGTATCGTCCCACACGTGGCCACAGGAGGCATCGTCGCACACGGGGCCACAGGAGGTATCGTCCCACACGTGGCCACAGGAGGTATCGTCCCACACGTGGCCACAGGAGGTATCGTCCCACACGTGGCCACAGGTAGTATTGTCCCACACGTGACCACAGGAGGTACCGTCCCACACGTGGCCACAGGAGGTATCATCCCATACGTGGCCACAGGAGGTATCGTCCCACACGTGGCCACAGGAGGCATCGTCCCACACGTAGCCACAGGGAGTATTGTCCCACACGTGGGCACAGGAGGTATCGTCACACACGTTGCCATAGGAGGTATCGTCCCACACGTGGCCACAGGAGGCATCGTCACACACGGGGCCACAGGAGGTATCGTCCCACACGTGGCCACAGGAGGTATCGTCCCACACGTGGCCACAGGAGGTATCGTCCCACACGTGGCCACAGGTAGTATTGTCCCACACGTGACCACAGGAGGTATCGTCCCACACGTGGCCACAGGAGGTATCGTCCCATACGTGGCCACAGGAGGTATCGTCCCACACGTGGCCACAGGAGGCATCGTCACACACGTGGCCACAGGAGGTATCGTCTAACACGTGGCCACAGGAGGTATCGTCCGAAACGTGGCTACAGGATGTATCGTCCCACACGTGGCCACAGGAGGTATCGTCCCATCACGTGGCCACAGGAGGTATCGTCCCACACGTGGCCACAGGAGGTATCCTCCCACAAGTGGCCACAGAAGGTATCGTCCCACACGTGGACAAAGGAGGTATTGTCCCACACGTGGCCACAGGAGGTATCGTCCTAAACGTGCCTACAGGAGGTATCGTCCCACACGTGGCCACAGGAGGTATCGTCCCATCACGTGACCACAGGAGGTATCGCCCCACACGTGGCCAAAGGAAGTATCGTCCCACACGTGGCCACAGGAGGTATCGTCCTAAACGTGGCCACAAGAGGTATCGTTCTAAACGTGGCCACACGAGGTATCGTCCCACACGTGCCATAGAAGGTACCGTCCCATACGTGGCCACACGAGGAATCGTCCTACACGTGGCCACACGAGGTATCGTCCCACATGTGGCCACAGTAGGTATCGTCCCACACGTGGCCACAGAAGGTACCAACCCACACGTATCCACAGGAGGTATCGTCCCACACGTGGCCACAGGAGGTATCGTCACACACGTGGCCACAGGAGGTATCGTCCCACACATTGCCACTGGAGGTATCGTCCCACACGACGCCACAAGAAGTATCACCCCACACGTGGCCACAGGAGGTATCATCCAACACGTGGCCACAGGAGGTATCGTCCCACACGTAGCCACAGGGAGTATTGTCACACACGTGGGCACAGGAGGTATCGTCCCACACGTTGCCACAGGAGGTATCGTCCCACACGTGGCCACAGGAGGCATCGTCACACACGTGGTCACAGGAGGTATCGTCCCACACGTGGCCACAGGAGGTATCGTCCCACACGTGGCCACAGGAGGTATCGTCCCCCACGTGGCCACAGGGAGTATTATCCACACGTGGCCACAGGGGGTATCGTCCCACACGTGGCCATAGGAGGTATCGTCCCATACGTGGTCACAGGAGGTATCGTCCCACACGTGGCCACAGGAGGCATCGTCACACGTGGCCACAGGAGGTATCGTCCCACACGTGGCCACAGGAGGTATCGTCCCACACGTGGCCACAGGGAGTAATGTCCCACACGTGGCCACAGGAGGTATCGTCCCACACGTACCCACAGGAGGTATCGTCCCATACGTGGCCACAGGAGGTATCGTCCCACACTTGGCCACAGGAAGCATCATCACACACGTGGCTACAGGAGGTATCGTCCCACACGTGGCCACATGAGGTATCGTCCCACACGTGGCCACAGGGAGTATCGTCCCACACGTGGCCACAGGGAGTATTGTCCCACACGTGGCCACAGGAGGTATCGTCCCACACGTGGCCACAGGGAGTATCGTCCCACACGTGGCCACAGGAGGTATCGTCCCACACGTGGCCACAGGGAGTATCGTCCCACACGTGGCCACAGGACGCATCGTCCCACACGTGGCCACAGGAGGTATCGTCCCACACGTGGCCACAGGAGATATCGTCCCACATTTGGCCACAGGGAGTATCGTCCCACACGTGGCCACAGGGAGTATTGTCCCACACGTGGCCACAGGAGGTATCGTCCCACACGTGGCCACAGGGAGTATCGTCCCACACGTGGCCACAGGAGGTATCGTCCCACACGTGGCCACAGGGAGTATCGTCCCACACGTGGCCACAGGAAGTATCGTCCAACACGTGGCCACAGGAGGTATCGTCCCACACGTGGCCACAGGGAGTATCGTCCCACACGTATCCACAGGGAGAATCGTCCCGCACGTGGCCACAAGAGGTATCGTCCCACACGTGGCCACAGGATGTATCGTACAACATGTGGCCACAGAAGTTATCGTCCCACACGTGGCCACAGGGAGTATCGTCCCACACGTTTCCACAGGGAGAATCGTCCCACACGTGGCCACAGGAGGTATCGTCCCACACGTGGCCACAGGGATTATCGTCCCACACGTGGCCACAGGAGGTATCGTCCCACACGTGGCCACGGGGAATATCGTCGCACACGTGGCCACAGGGTGTATCGTCCCACACGTGGCCACAGGGTGTATCGTCCCCCACGTGGCCACAGGAGGTGTCGTCCCATACGTGGCCAAAAGAGGTATCGTCCCACACTTGGCCACAGGAGGTATCGTCCCACACGTGGCCAAAGAGGTATCGTCCCACGTAACCACAAGAGGTATCGTCCCACACGTGGCCACAGAAGGTATCGTCCCACACGTGGCCAAAGGAGGTATCGTCCCACACGTGGCCACAGGAGGTATCGTCCTAAACGTGGCCACAGGAGGTATCGTCCCACACGTAGCCTCAGGAGGTATCGTCCCGCACGTGGCCAAAGGAGGTATCGTCCCACACGTGGCCACAGGAGGTATCGTCCTAAACGTGGCCACAAGAGGTATCGTTCTAAACGTGACCACACAAGGTATCGTCCCACACGTGGCCATAGGAGGTATCGTCCCATACGTGGCCACACGAGGAATCGTCCTACACGTGGCCACACGAGGTATCGTCCCACATGTGGCCACAGGAGGTATCGTCCCACACGTGGCCACAGGAGGTACCGTCCCGCACGTGGCAACAGGAGGTATCGTCCCACACGTGGCCACAAAAGGTATCGTCCCACACGTGGCCACAAGAGGTATCGTCCCACACATTGCCACAAGAGGTGTCGTCCCACACGTGGCCACAGGGCGTATCGTCGCACACGTGGCCACAGGAGGTATCGTCCCACACGTGGCCACAGGGAGTATCGTCCCACACGTGGCCACAGGGTGTATTGTCCCACACGTGGGAACAAGAGGTACTGTCCCACACGTGGCCACAGGAGGTATCGTCCCACACGTGGCCACATGAGGCATCGTCACACACGTGTCCACAGGAGGTATCGTCCCACACGTGGCCACAGGAGGTATCGTCCCACACGTGGCCACAGGAGGTATCGTCCCACACGTAGCCACACGGAGTATTGTCCCACACGTGGACACAGGAGGTATCGTCCCACACGTGGCCACAGGAGGTATCGTCCCACAATTGGTCACAGGAGGTATCGTCCCATACGTGGCCACAGGAGGTATCGTCCCACACGTGGCTACAGGAGGCATCGTCACACACGTGGCCACAGGAGGCATCGTCCCACACGTGGCCACATGAGGTATCGTCCCAAACGTGGCCACAAGAGATATCGTCCCGCTTGTGGCCACAAGAGATATCGTCTCACACGTGGCCACAAGAGGTATCGTCCCACACGTGGCCACTGGAGTTATCGTCCCACACGTGGCCACAGGAGGTATCGTCTCACACGTGGCCACAGGAGGCATCGTCACACACGTGGCCACAGGAGGTACCGTCCCACACGTGGCCACAGAAGGTATCGTCCAACACGTGGCCACAAGAGATATCGTCCCTCACGTGGAAACAAGAGGTATCGTCCCACACGTGGCCACAGGAGGTATCGTCCCACACGTGGCCACAGAAGGCATCGTCACACACGTGGCCACAGGAGGTACCGTCCCACACGTGGCCACAGAAGGTATCGTCCAACACGTGGCCACAGGAGGTACCGTCCCACATTCGGCCACAGTAGGTATCGTCCCACACGCAGCCACAGGAGGTATCGACCCACACGTGGCCACAAGAGATATCGTCCCACACGTGGCCACAAGAGGTATCGTCCCACACGTGGCCACAAGAGATATCGTCCCACTCGTGGCCACAAGAGATATCGTCCCACATGTTGCAACAAGAGATATCGTCCCACACGTGGCCACAAAAGATATCGTCCCACACGTGGCCACAGGAGGTATCGTCCCACACGTGGCCACAGGGAGTATCGTCCCACACGTGGGCACACGAGGTATCGTCCCACACGTGGCCACAGGGAGTATCATCCCACACGTGGCCACAGGGTGTATCGTCCCACACGTGGCCACCGGGTGTATCGTCCCCCACGTGGCCACAGGAGGTATCGTCCCACACGTGGCCAAAGGAGGTATCGTCCCACACGTGGTAACAAGAGGTATCGTCCCACACGTGGCCACAGTATCCTCCCACTCGTGGCCAAAGGAGGTATCGTCCCACACGTGGCCACAGGAGGTATCGTCCTAAACGTAGCCACAACAGGTATCGTTTTAAACGGGGCCACACGAGGAATCGTCCCACACGTGGCCACACGAGGAATCGTCCTACACGTGGCCACACGAGGTATCGTCCCACATGTGGCCACAGGAGGTAACGTTCCACACGTGGCCACAAGAGGTACCGTCCCGCACGTGGCCACAGGAGGTATCGTCCCACACGTGGCAACAGTAAGTATCCTCCCACACGTGGCCAAAGGAGGTATCGTCCCACACGTGGCCAAAGAAGGTATCGTCCCACACGTGGCCACAGGAGGTATCGTCCCACACGTGGCCACAGGAGGTATCGTCCCACACGTGGCCAAAGGAGGTATCGTCCCAGACGTGACCACAGGAGGTTTCGTCCCACACGTGGCCACAGGAGGTATCGTGCCACACGTGGCCACAGTAAGTATCCTCCCACATGTGGCCACAGGAGGTATCGTCCCACACGTGGCCACAGGAGGTACCGTCCCGCACGTGGCAACAGGAGGTATCGTCCCACACGTGGCCACAAAAGGTATCGTCCCACACGTGGCCACAAGAGGTATCGTCCCACACATTGCCACAAGAGGTGTCGTCCCACACGTGGCCACAGGGCGTATCGTCGCACACGTGGCCACAGGAGGTATCGTCCCACACGTGGCCACAGGGAGTATCGTCCCACACGTGGCCACAGGGTGTATTGTCCCACACGTGGGAACAAGAGGTACTGTCCCACACGTGGCCACAGGAGGTATCGTCCCACACGTGGCCACATGAGGCATCGTCACACACGTGTCCACAGGAGGTATCGTCCCACACGTGGCCACAGGAGGTATCGTCCCACACGTGGCCACAGGAGGTATCGTCCCACACGTAGCCACACGGAGTATTGTCCCACACGTGGACACAGGAGGTATCGTCCCACACGTGGCCACAGGAGGTATCGTCCCACAATTGGTCACAGGAGGTATCGTCCCATACGTGGCCACAGGAGGTATCGTCCCACACGTGGCTACAGGAGGCATCGTCACACACGTGGCCACAGGAGGCATCGTCCCACACGTGGCCACATGAGGTATCGTCCCAAACGTGGCCACAAGAGATATCGTCCCGCTTGTGGCCACAAGAGATATCGTCTCACACGTGGCCACAAGAGGTATCGTCCCACACGTGGCCACTGGAGTTATCGTCCCACACGTGGCCACAGGAGGTATCGTCTCACACGTGGCCACAGGAGGCATCGTCACACACGTGGCCACAGGAGGTACCGTCCCACACGTGGCCACAGAAGGTATCGTCCAACACGTGGCCACAAGAGATATCGTCCCTCACGTGGAAACAAGAGGTATCGTCCCACACGTGGCCACAGGAGGTATCGTCCCACACGTGGCCACAGAAGGCATCGTCACACACGTGGCCACAGGAGGTACCGTCCCACACGTGGCCACAGAAGGTATCGTCCAACACGTGGCCACAGGAGGTACCGTCCCACATTCGGCCACAGTAGGTATCGTCCCACACGCAGCCACAGGAGGTATCGACCCACACGTGGCCACAAGAGATATCGTCCCACACGTGGCCACAAGAGGTATCGTCCCACACGTGGCCACAAGAGATATCGTCCCACTCGTGGCCACAAGAGATATCGTCCCACATGTTGCAACAAGAGATATCGTCCCACACGTGGCCACAAAAGATATCGTCCCACACGTGGCCACAGGAGGTATCGTCCCACACGTGGCCACAGGGAGTATCGTCCCACACGTGGGCACACGAGGTATCGTCCCACACGTGGCCACAGGGAGTATCATCCCACACGTGGCCACAGGGTGTATCGTCCCACACGTGGCCACCGGGTGTATCGTCCCCCACGTGGCCACAGGAGGTATCGTCCCACACGTGGCCAAAGGAGGTATCGTCCCACACGTGGTAACAAGAGGTATCGTCCCACACGTGGCCACAGTATCCTCCCACTCGTGGCCAAAGGAGGTATCGTCCCACACGTGGCCACAGGAGGTATCGTCCTAAACGTAGCCACAACAGGTATCGTTTTAAACGGGGCCACACGAGGAATCGTCCCACACGTGGCCACACGAGGAATCGTCCTACACGTGGCCACACGAGGTATCGTCCCACATGTGGCCACAGGAGGTAACGTTCCACACGTGGCCACAAGAGGTACCGTCCCGCACGTGGCCACAGGAGGTATCGTCCCACACGTGGCAACAGTAAGTATCCTCCCACACGTGGCCAAAGGAGGTATCGTCCCACACGTGGCCAAAGAAGGTATCGTCCCACACGTGGCCACAGGAGGTATCGTCCCACACGTGGCCACAGGAGGTATCGTCCCACACGTGGCCAAAGGAGGTATCGTCCCAGACGTGACCACAGGAGGTTTCGTCCCACTCGTGGCCACAGGAGGTATCGTGCCACACGTGGCCACAGTAAGTATCCTCCCACACGTGGCTAAAGGAGGTATCGTCCCACACTTGGCCACATGAGGTATCGTCCTAAACGTGGCCACAAGAGGTATCGTTCTAAACGTGGCCACACGAGGTATCGTCCCACACGTGGCCACAGGAGGAATCGTCCCATACGTGGCTACACGAGGAATCGTCCTACACGTGGCCACAGGAGGTATCGTCCCACATGTGGCCACACGAGGAATCGTCCTACACGTGGCCATACGAGGTATCGTCCCACATGTGGCCACAGGAGGTATCGTCCCACACGTGGCCACAGGAGGTACCGTCCCGCACGTGGCCACAGGAGGTATCGTCCCACACGTGGCCACAGGAGGTATCGTCCCACAAGTGGCCACAAGAGGTATCGTCCCACACATTGCCACTGGAGGTATCGTCCCACACGTGACCACAGGACGTATCGTCCCACACGTGGCCACAGGAGGTATCGTCCCACACGTGGCCACAGGAGGTATCGTCCCACACGTAGCCACAAGGAGTATTGTCCCACAGTTGGGCACAGGAGGTATCGTCAGACACGTGGCCACATGAGGCATTGTCACACACGTGGCCACAGGAGGTATCGTCCCACATGTGGCCACAGGAGGTATCATCCCACACGTAGCCAAAGGGAGTATTGTCCCACACGTAACCACAGGGAGTATTGTCCCACACGTGGCCACAGGAGTTATCGTCCCACACGTGGCCACAGGAGTTATCGTCCCACACGTGGCTACAGGAGGTATCGTCCCACACGTGGCCACAAGAGGTATCGTCCTCCACGTGGCCACAAGAGATATCGTCCCACACGTGGCCACAAGAGGTATCGTCCCACACGTGGCCACAAGAGATATCGTCCCACATGTGGCCACAAGAGATATCGTACCACATGTGGCCACAAGAGATATCGTCCCACACGTGGCCACGGGAGGTATCGTCCCGCACGTAGCCACAGAGAGTATCGTCCCACACGTGGCCACACGAGATATCGTCCCACACGTGGCCACAGGGAGTATCGTCCCACACGTGGCCACAGGGTGTATCGTTCCACACGTGGCCACAGGGTGTATCGTCCCCCACGTGGCCACAGGAGGTATCGTCCCATACGTGGCCAAAGGAGGTATCGTCCCACACGTGGCAACAGGAGGTATCTTCCCACACGTGGCCAAGGAGGTATCGTCCCACACGTGGCCAAAGGAGGTATGGTCTCACACGTGGCCACAGGAGGTATCGTCCTAAACGTGGCCACAGGAGGTATCGTCCCACACGTGGCCAAAGGAGGTATCGTCCCACACGTGGCCACAGGAGGTATCGTCCCACACGTGGCCAAAGGAGGTATCGTCCCACACGTGGCCACAGGAGGTATCGTCCCACACGTGGCCACCGGAGGTATCGTCCCACACGTGGCCACATGTAGTATTGTCCCACACGTGACCACAGGAGGTATCGTCCCACACGTGGCCACAGGAGGTATCGTCCCATACGTGGCCACAGGAGGTATCGTCCCACACGTGGCCACAGGAGGCATCGTCACACACGTGGCCACAGGAGGTATCGTCTAACACGTGGCCACAGGAGGTATCGTCCTAAACGTGGCTACAGGATGTATCGTCCCACACGTGGCCACAGGAGGTATCGTCCCATCACGTGGCCATAGGAGGTATCGTCCCACACGTGGCCACAGGAGGTATCCTCCCACAAGTGGCCACAGAAGGTATCGTCCCACACGTGGACAAAGGAGGTATCGTCCCACACGTGGCCACAGGAGGTATCGTCCTAAACGTGGCTACAGGAGGTATCGTCCCACACGTGGCCACAGGAGGTATCGTCCCATCACGTGACCACAGGAGGTATCGTCCCGCACGTGGCCACAGGAGGTATCGTCCCACACGTGGCCAAAGGAAGTATCGTCCCACACGTGGCCACAGGAGGTATCGTCCTAAACGTGGCCACAAGAGGTATCGTTCTAAACGTGGCCACACGAGGTATCGTCCCACACGTGCCATAGAAGGTACCGTCCCATACGTGGCCACACGAGGAATCGTCCTACACGTGGTAACACGAGGTATCGTCCCACATGTGGCCACAGTAGGTATCGTCCCACACGTGGCCACAGAAGGTACCAACCCACACGTGGCCACAGGAGGTATCGTCCCACACTTGGCCACAGGAGGTATCGTCCCACACGTGGCCACAGGAGGTATCGTCCCACACATTGCCACTGGAGGTATCGTCCCACACGACGCCACAAGATGTATCGTCCCACACGTGGCCACAGGAGGTATCATCCCACACGTGGCCACAGGAGGTATCGTCCCACACGTAGCCACAGGGAGTATTGTCCCACACGTGGGCACAGGAGGTATCGTCCCACACGTTGCCACAGGAGGTATCGTCCCATACGTGGCCAAAAGAGGTATCGTCCCACACTTGGCCACAGGAGGTATCGTCCCACACGTGACCAAAGAGGTATCGTCCCACACGTAACCACAAAAGGTATCGTCCCACACGTGGCCACAGAAGGTATCGTCCCACACGTGACCCAAAGGAGGTATCGTCCCACACGTGGCCACAGGAGGTATCGTCCTAAACGTGTCCACAGGAGGTATTGTCCCACACGTGGCCTCAGGAGGTATCGTCCCGCACGTGGCCAAAGGAGGTATCGTCCCACACGTGGCCACAGGAGGTATCGTCCCATACGTGGCCACACGAGGAATCGTCCTACACGTGGCCACACGAGGTATCGTCCCACATGTGGCCACAGGAGGTATCGTCCCACACGTGGCCACAGGAGGTACCGTCCCGCACGTGGCAACAGGAGGTATCGTCCCACACGTGGCCACAGAAGGTATCGTCCCACACGTGGCCACAAGAGGTATCGTCCCACACATTGCCACAAGAGGTGTCGTCCCACACGTGGCCACAGGGCGTATCGTCGCACACGTGGCCACAGGAGGTATCGTCCCACACGTGGCCACAGGGAGTATCGTCCCACACGTGGCCACAGGGTGTATTGTCCCACACGTGGGAACAAGAGGTACTGTCCCACACGTGGCCACAGGAGGTATCGTCCCACACGTGGCCACATGAGGCATCGTCACACACGTGTCCACAGGAGGTATCGTCCCACACGTGGCCACAGGAGGTATCGTCCCACACGTGGCCACAGGAGGTATCGTCCCACACGTAGCCACACGGAGTATTGTCCCACACGTGGACACAGGAGGTATCGTCCCACACGTGGCCACAGGAGGTATCGTCCCACACGTGGTCACAGGAGGTATCGTCCCATACGTGGCCACAGGAGGTATCGTCCCACACGTGGCTACAGGAGGCATCGTCACACACGTGGCCACGGGAGGCATCGTCCCAAACGTGGCCACATGAGGTATCGTCCCAAACGTGGCCACAAGAGATATCGTCTCGCTTGTGGCCACAATAGATATCGTCTCACACGTGGCCACAAGAGGTATCGTCCCACACGTGGCCACTGGAGTTATCGTCCCACACGTGGGCACAGGAGGTATCGTCTCACACGTGGCCGCAGGAGGCATCGTCACACACGTGGCCACAGGAGGTACCGTCCCACACGTGGCCACAGAAGGTATCGTCCAACACGTGGCCACAAGAGATATCGTCCCACACGTGGCTACAAGAGGTATCGTCCCACACGTGGCCACAGGAGGTATCGTCCCACACGTGGCCACAGAAGGCATCGTCACACACGTGGCCACAGGAGGTACCGTCCCACACGTGGCCACAGAAGGTATCGTCCAACACGTGGCCACAGGAGGTACCGTCCCACATTCGGCCACAGGAGGTATCGTCCCACACGCGGCCACAGGAGGTATCGACCCACACGTGGCCACAAGAGATATCGTCCCACACGTGGCCACAAGAGGTATCGTCCCACACGTGGCCACAAGAGATATCGTCCCACACGTGAACACAAGAGATATCGTCCCACATGTTGCAACAAGAGATATCGTCCCACACGTGGCCACAAAAGATATCGTCCCACACGTGGCCACAGGAGGTATCGTCCCACACGTGGCCACAGGGAGTATCGTCCCACACGTGGGCACACGAGGTATCGTCCCACACGTGGCCACAGGGAGTATCATCCCACACGTGGCCACAGGGTGTATCGTCCCACACGTGGCCACCGGGTGTATCGTCCCCCACGTGGCCAAAGGAGGTATAGTCCCATACGTGGCCAAAGGAGGTATCGTCCCACACGTGGCCACAGGAGGTATCGTCTCACACGTGGCCAAGGAGGTATCGTCCCACACGTGGCCACAGGAGGTATCGTCCCACACGTGGCCACAGAAGGTATCGTCCCACACGTAGCCAAAGGAGGTACCGTCCCACACGTGGCCACTGTAGGTATCGTCCTGCATGTGGCCACAGGTATCGTTCCACACGTGGCAACAGGAGGTATCGTCCCACACGTGGCCAAAGGAGGTATCGTCCCACACGTGGTAACAGGAGGTATCGTCCCACACGTGGCCACAGTATCCTCCCACTCGTGGCCAAAGGAGGTATCGTCCTACACGTGGCCACAGGAGGTATCGTCCTAAACGTAGCCACAACAGGTATCGTTCTAAACGGGGCCACACGAGGTATCGTCCCACACGTGGCCACACGAGGAATCGTCCTACACGTGGCCACACGAGGTATCGTCCCACATGTGGCCACAGGAGGTACCATCCCACACGTGGCCACAAGAGGTACCGTCCCGCACGTGGCCACAGGAGGTATCGTCCAACACGTGGCAACAGTAAGTATCCTCCCACAAGTGGCCAAAGGAGGTATCGTCCCACACGTGGCCAAAGAAGGTATCGTCCCACACGTGGCCACAGGAGGTATCGTCCCACACGTGGTAACAGGAGGTATCGTCCCACACGTGGCCAAAGGAGGTATCGTCCCAGACGTGACCACAGGAGGTATCGTCCCACACGTGGTCACAGGAGGTATCGTCCCACACGTGGCCACAGTAAGAATCCTCCCACACGTGGCCAAAGGAGGTATCGTCCCACACTTGGCCACAGGAGGTATCGTCCTAAACGTGGCCACAAGAGGTATCGTTCTAAACGTGGCCACACGAGGTATCGTCCCACACGTGGCCACAGGAGGAATCGTCCCATACGTGGCTACACGAGGAATCGTCCTACACGTGGCCACAGGAGGTATCGTCCCACATGTGGCCACAGGAGGTATCGTCCCACACGTGGCCACAGGAGGTACCGTCCCGCACGTGGCCACAGGAGGTATCGTCCCACACGTGGCCACAGGAGGTATCGTCCCACAAGTGGCCACAAGAGGTATCGTCCCACACATTGCCACTGGAGGTATCGTCCCACACGTGACCACAGGACGTATCGTCCCACACGTGGCCACAGGAGGTATCGTCCCACACGTGGCCACAGGAGGTATCGTCCCACACGTAGCCAAAGGGAGTATTGTCCCACACGTAACCACAGGGAGTATTGTCCCACAGTTGGGCACAGGAGGTATCGTCCCACACGTGGCCACATGAGGCATCGTCACACACGTGGCCACAGGAGGTATCGTCCCACATGTGGCCACAGGAGGTATCGTCCCACACGTAGTCAAAGGGAGTTTTGTCCCACACGTAACCACAGGGAGTATTGTCCCACACGTGGCCACAGGAGTTATCGTCCCACACGTGGCCACAGGAGTTATCTTCCCACACGTGGCTACAGGAGGTATCGTCCCACACGTGGCCACAAGAGGTATCGTCCTCCACGTGGCCACAAGAGATATCGTCCCACACGTGGCCACAAGAGGTATCGTCCCACACGTGGCCACAAGAGATATCGTCCCACATGTGGCCACAAGAGATATCGTACCACACGTGGCCACAAGAGATATCGTCCAACACGTGGCCACGGGAGGTATCGTCCCGCACGTGGCCACAGGGAGTATCGTCCCACACGTGGCCACACGAGGTATCGTCCCACACGTGGCCACAGGGAGTATCGTCCCACACGTGGCCACAGGGTGTATCGTCCCACACGTGGCCACAGGGTGTATCGTCCCCCACGCGGCCACAGGAGGTATCGTCCCATACGTGGCCAAAGGAGGTATCGTCCCACACGTGGCAACAGGAGGTATCTTCCCACACGTGGCCAAGGAGGTATCGTCCCACACGTGGCCAAAGGAGGTATGGTCTCACACGTGGCCACAGGGAGTATCGTCCTAAACGTGGCCACAGGAGGTATCGTCCCTACACGTGGCCAAAGGAGGTATCGTCCCACACGTGGCCACAGGAGGTATCGTCCTAAACGTGGACACAGGAGGTATCGTCCCACACGTGGCCAAAGGAGGTATCGTCCCACACGTGGCCACTGGAGGTATCGTCCTAAACGTGGCCACATGAGATATCGTTCTAAACGTGGCCACACGAGGTATCGTCCCACACGTGGCCACAGGAGGTATGGTCCCATACGTGGCCACACGAGGAATCGTCCAACACGTATCCACAGTAGGTATCGTCCCACATGTGGCCACAGGAGGTATCGTCCCACACGTGGCCACAGGAGGTACCGTCCCGCTCGTGGCCACAGGAGGTATCGTCCCACACGTGGCCACAGGAGGTATCGTCCCGCACGTGGCCACAAGAGTTATCGTCCCACAAATTGCCACAGGAGGTATCGTCCCACACGTGGCCACAGAACGTATCGTCCCACACGTGGCCACAGGAGGTATCGTCCCACACGTGGCCACAGGAGGTATCGTCCCACACGTAGCCACAGGGAGTATTGTCCCTTACGTGGGCACAGGAGGTATCGTCCCACACGTGGCCACATTAGGTATCGTCACACACGTGGCCACAGGAGGTATCGTCCCACACGTGGTCACAGGAGGTATCGTCCCACACGTGGCCACGGGAGGTATCGTCCCACACGTAGCCACAGGGAGTGTTGTCCCACACGTAGCCACAGGAGGTATCGTCCCACACGTGGCCACAGGAGGTATCGTCCCACACGTGGGCACAGGAGGTATCGTCCCATACGTGGCCACAGGAGGTATCGTCCCACACGTGGCCACAGGAGATATCGTCCCACACGTGGCCACAAGAGATATCGTCCTAAACGTGGCCACAAGAGATATCGTCCCACACTTGGCTACAAGAGATATCGTCCCACACGTGGCCACAAGAGGTATCGTCCCACACTTGGCCACAGGAGGCATCGTCACACACGTGGCCATAGGAGGTACCGTCCCACACGTGGCCACAGAAGGTATCGTCCAACACGTGTCCACAGGAGGTACTGTCCCACACGCGGTCACAGGAGGTATCGTCCCACACGTGGCCACATGAGGTATCGTCTCACACGTGGCCACAGGAGGTATCGTCCAACACGTAGCCACAGGGAGTATTGTCCCACACGTGGCCACAGTAAGCATCCTCCCACACGTGGCCAAAGGAGGTATCGTCCCACACTTGACCACAGGAGGTATCGTCCTAAACGTGGCCACAAGAGGTATCGTTCTAAACGTGGCCACACGAGGTATCGTCCCACACGTGGCCACAGGAGGAATCGTCCCATACGTGGCTACACGAGGAATCGTCCTACACGTGGCCACAGGAGGTATCGTCCCACATGTGGCCACACGAGGAATCGTCCTACACGTGGCCACACGAGGTATCGTCCCACATGTGGCCACATGAGGTATCGTCCCACACGTGGCCACAGGAGGTACCGTCCCGCACGTGGCCACAGGAGGTATCGTCCCACACGTGGCCACAGGAGGTATCGTCCCACAAGTGGCCACAAGAGGTATCGTCCCACACATTGCCACTGGAGGTATCGTCCCACACGTGACCACAGGACGTATCGTCCCACACGTGGCCACAGGAGGTATCGTCCTACACGTGGCCACAGGAGGTATCGTCCCACACGTAGCCACAAGGAGTATTGTCCCACAGTTGGGCACAGGAGGTATCGTCCCACACGTGGCCACATGAGGCATCGTCACACACGTGGCCACAGGAGGTATCGTCCCACATGTGGCCACAGGAGGTATCGTCCCACACGTAGCCAAAGGGAGTATTGTCCCACACGTAACCACAGGGAGTATTGTCCCACACGTGGCCACAGGAGTTATCGTCCCACACGTGGCCACAGGAGTTATCGTCCCACACGTGGCTACAGGAGGTATCGTCCCACACGTGGCCACAAGAGGTATCGTCCTCCACGTGGCCACAAGAGATATCGTCCCACACGTGGCCACAAGAGGTATCGTCCCACACGTGGCCACAAGAGATATCGTCCCACATGTGGCCACAAGAGATATCGTACCACAGGTGGCCACAAGAGATATCGTCCCACACGTGGCCACGGGAGGTATCGTCCCGCACGTGGCCACAGGGAGTATCGTCCCACACGTGGCCACACGAGGTATCGTCCCACACGTGGCCACAGGGAGTATCGTCCCACACGTGGCCACAGGGTGTATCGTCCCACACGTGGCCACAGGGTGTATCGTCCCCCACGTGGCCACAGGAGGTATCGTCCCATACGTGGCCAAAGGAGGTATCGTCCCACACGTGGCAATAGGAGGTATCTTCCCACACGTGGCCAAGGAGGTATCGTCCCACACGTGGCCAAAGGAGGTATGGTCTCACACTTGGCCACAGGAGGTATCGTCCTAAACGTGGCCACAGGAGGTATCGTCCCACACGTGGCCAAAGGAGGTATCGTCCCACACGTGGCCACAGGAGGTATCGTCCCACTCGTGGCCACAGAAGGTATCGTCCCACACGTGGCCACAGTAAGTATCCTCCCACACGTGGCCAAAGGAGGTATCGTCCCACACGTGGCCACTGGAGGTATCGTCCTAAACGTGGCCATATGAGGTATCGTTCTAAACGTGGCCACACGAGGTATCGTCCCACACGTGGCCACAGGAGGTATCGTCCCATACGTGGCCACACGAGGAATCGTCCAACACGTAGCCACAGTAGGTATCGTCCCACATGTGGCCACAGGAGGTATCGTCCCACACGTGGCCACAGGAGGTACCGTCCTGCACGTGGCCACAGGAGGTATCGTCCCACACGTGGCCACAGGAGGTATCGTCCCGCACGTGGCCACAAGAGTTATCGTCCCACACATTGCCACAGGAGGTATCGTCCCACACGTGGCCACAGAACGTATCGTCCCACACGTGGCCACAGGAGGTATCGTCCCACACGTGGCCACAGGAGGTATCGTCCCACACGTAGCCACAGGGAGTATTGTCCCTTACGTGGGCACAGGAGGTATCGTCCCACACGTGGCCACATTAGGTATCGTCACACACGTGGCCACAGGAGGTATCGTCCCACACGTGGCCACAGGAGGTATCGTCCCACACGTGGCCACGGGAGGTATCGTCCCACACGTAGCCACAGGGAGTATTGTCCCACACGTAGCCACAGGAGGTATCGTCCCACACGTGGCCACAGGAGGTATCGTCCCACACGTGGGCACAGGAGGTATCGTCCCATACGTGGCCACAGGAGGTATCGTCCCACACGTGGCCACAGGAGGCATCGTCCCACACGTGGCCACAGGAGATATCGTCCCACACGTGGCCACAAGAGATATCGTCCTAAACGTGGCCACAAGAGATATCGTCCCACACTTGGCTACAAGAGATATCGTCCCACACGTGGCCACAAGAGGTATCGTCCCACACTTGGCCACAGGAGGCATCGTCACACACGTGGCCATAGGAGGTACCGTCCCACACGTGGCCACAGAAGGTATCGTCCAACACGTGTCCACAGGAGGTACTGTCCCACACGCGGTCACAGGAGGTACTGTCCCACACGCGGTCACAGGAGGTATCGTCCCACACGTGGCCACATGAGGTATCGTCTCACACGTGGCCACAGGAGGTATCGTCCAACACGTAGCCACAGGAAGTATTGTCCCACACGTGGCCACAGGAGTTATCGTCCCACACGTGGCCACAGGAGGTATCGTCCCACACGTGGCCACAGGAGGTATCGTCCAACACGTGGCCACAAGAGATATCGTCCCACACGTGGCCACAAGAGATATCGTCCCACACGTGGCCACAAGAGGTATCGTCCCACACGTGGCCACAAGAGGTATCGTCCCACACGTGGCCACAAGAGATATCGTCCCACACGTGGCCACAAGAGGTATCGTCCCACACGTGGCCACAAGAGGTATCGTCCCACGCGTGGCCACAGGAGCCAGCATCCTGGGCAGCGTCAGGAGTATATATAATTCTCTCGTAATAGGACAAAACTGTTGATGGGCAGCTTCAGTAAACTTGTCTCTCCTTGATAAAACCCAACTGTAGCACAGAGGAGCCTCCAACCAGCGACCCAAAATGTACTCAAAGTCGTGTACACATCCTCCTCGTCCCACGAGGCTCCTTGAAACACACCGCAGTACTAGTAAAGTGCTCCTGATATCACATCCCCCCTCCCAACGGCGTTTTTGTTACCAACATCCTTAAAGGTAATATTGGGTGACTCAGAGGTGGTTCCATCAAGAGGGGATTTGATCTGATAACCGGATCCTCTGTTTTGAGTCTTGATGTGTACTTTGTTCCTGGGTCACTCTGTGTTATCTTCTTCTGCATCACCATGTGATATCGTCTGCTGCTTCAGTCTGTGTTATCTTCTGCTGAATTACCCTGTGTTATCTTCTGTTGCTTCACTCTGTGATATCTTCTTCATTCAACCCACTGTCTTTCCTTTTTTCGTTTGATATCTTGATTTGTTTTTTGTCTGTTACCTTCGTATTTGCTGTTACTTGTTTTGCTTATAAATTTACAGTGTTTTTCAATGTTTTATATTGCTAAAATGCTCTGTTTTTTTTTTGTTTTTTTTTTAACTCGCATTTGGGCTTTTAATCCCAATTAAATAATTTCATCAAATAATTTTGACATCAAGATTCTGCTTCTGGAAACTTTCCTTAATAATATTGTTCAATAGCTCGGTCGATAGAGCTTCGGCCTTACACACAAGGGGTCCACTGTTCGAGTCTCCTAGAGCCCAGGTGACTGGAATGCCTATTCCAACATCCTGCTCTTCCTATCTATCCCTTCCTACCCCAGCTTCTCCCCTGCAGGAGAAAGCCTTCCCTCTCGTCTCATCTCATTTTTGTCACAATCCATCCTGTTTTAATTAGAACTTCCCATCACATTTTCTAAAAAAAAAATCTCTCCCTTTCCCTCTCTCTCTCCTGATGGATATCCTCCTCCTCCTCCTCCTCTGTCTTCCCTCTTCTCAGTAATGAGAACTGATGCACCTATTTATGACCAGCAGGCTGGGTAAATACCCGCCAGCCTTGTCTGTACTAATTGTTCCCAATGTCATTGTGCTCGTCAGGTGTTTACCTAGTTATATATGCGAATAAAAATAATAAATGTATTATTATTAATTATTATTATTAGAGTAGTGAGAAGATCCACCAGGGCTGCGAGGTGGGCGCGAACCTTCAACCCCGGCATTGTCAAGCTTTCCTTTCCTTTTTCTGTGTGTTAATAACAGCAGTAGACATAATAATCACGAGACGTGGGAGATGTCACTAGCAGATAGTTGTGACCTTTCAACCGAGCACATTCCGGCCTTCTAATCACCCCAAAATACGTAAAATACGTAAAACTTGCGGAACAGCTTTTTGGCAATAGGCTGACAATAAATAAGTCAACAGTTGTCTTTAGTTTTAGTTTGCACAACAAGCAAAAAAAAAATAGTTTCCGGTTTTTCTAAATTAAATAGTACCGATTTTGACTTTCTAATGGCATAGTACGTCGGTATACGTACTTATGCTCCTCAGCCGTTCAATAAGTAATATCAAAACCAGAGGATGGGCTGCCCATTTTCACATTAGATCCGCATAGACGAACACGACGCATCCAGGCCTAGATAAAGCCAGTCTGAGCTGTAACAAAGAACTTGGACTGAGGCCCAGAACCCTTTAAACTGAGTCATAGCCAAACAAGTATTTGTTTTTCTTAGAAAATCATCTGAATGAAGAGAGTAGGTAATGATGGCGCTGCCATGCGCCCAACTCACTAATTAACTAAAGGAAAACTTCGATAAAACTGAGAATCGATGTGTGGGGGGGGGGGAGGTCGTGACGAACGGAAGAGCTCCGTGACGAACGGAAGAGTGGGGGGAGAGACGGTCGTGATGAATGAAAGAGTGCGGGGGGAGGGTCGTGACGAACGGGAGAGTGAGGGGAAGGGTCGTGACGTATGGACGAGGAGGGGGGAGGGTCGTGACGAACGGAAGAGTGGAGGGAGGGAGGGCCTTAACGAACGGAAGAGTGGGAGGAGTGTTGTGACGAAGAGAAGAGAGGGGGTGAGGGTCATGAGGAACGGAAGAGAGGGGGGGGGGTGAGAATCGTGACGGAGGAGTGGGCGGGAGGGTCGTGACGAACGGAAGAGTAGGGGGAATGGACGTGATGAACAGAAGGTTGGTGGGGGGAGGGTCGAAACGAACGAAATAATGGGGGGGGAGGGAGTGGTGTCGAACGAAAGAGTTACGGAGGGTCGTGACGAGCGGAAGAGTGGGGGGGGGGGGGAGGGTCGTGACGAACGGAAGAGTGGGCGGAGGGTCGTGACGAACGGAAGAGTAGAGGGTTCGTGACAAACGGAAAAGTTGGGAGAGGGTCGTGACGAACGGAAAAGTGGGGAGAGGGTCATGACGAATGGAAGATGGGGGAGGGAAATTCGTGATGAACGAAAGAGTGAGGGGAGGGGTCGTAACAAATGGAACAGTGGGGGGAGGGAGAGTTGCGATGAATGGAAGAGGGGGAATTGTTGTGACGAATGGAAGAGGGGGGTGGGGGTTGTGACGAACGGAAAAGGGTGGGTGGGAGGGTCGTGACGAACGGAGGAGTTGGGGAAGGGTCGTGACAAACGGAAGAGGCGGGAGAGGGTCGTGACGAACAGAAGAGTGGGGAAAGACTCGTGACGAACGGAAGAATGGGGGTCAAAGTCGTGACGAACGGAAGAGTGGGGGGAGGGGTCTTGACAAATGGAACAGTAGGGGGAAGGGTTGCGACGAATGGAAGTGGGGGAAGGGTCGTGACGGATGGAAGAGTGGGGGGGGGGGGGGTTGTGACGAACGGAAGAGTGGGGTGAGGGTCGTGACGAACGTAAGAGCGCGTAGGGTGAGGGTCGTGACGAACAGAAGAGACAGTAAATTTACCTAAATACTTTTAAAACATGAACAAAATAAAATAGAATTAATGCGCTTTCCGTATCTCGGCGTAATACCATGTTAATCCGCACTCGTTATCTCGTTAATATATACACACTAGTGTGTGTATAGACTAACACACACTCGAGTGATTGTGTTAATATATACATTAACACACACACACTCTTCCTTCTAACAAGGAAGAGCCACGTGCAATATGTGGGAGAATTAAAAAAAGTATTCCTCCAGAGGGACATGACGAGGGAGAAGAGAACCATGACTGCAGAAGCAAGGAAGAAGCGCAGGGCAAGAGGAGAAAACCAGGAAAACACAGCTCCCAACACACCATCCCCAGGGGTGAGGGGGGAACCCACAACCAGCAACTCAGTAACACCAGAGGGGAGGGCAACTCCACCACCCTCCTCTGCATAGAAACATCCCCTGCCCCGATCCCTCCCTCCCCCTCACCCCACTCCATCCCTGCTACCCTTTCCCTTTCCCACGATGTCCCCCTTCCCCCCACTGTCCTTCCTCCCCCTTCATCCTATACCCTCCCTGTCCCCCCCTTCACTTGACCCTTCACCCCTCACTCCAGTATCCTCAGAGGCCCCGTTACCCACCCCACATATCCTCACGCCCATGGAACAGATTTCTCCATCAGCAGAACGCTTACCAGGAAGGGAACATGAGAAGGGACAGAAGAAAGTGAGTCTCCAGGCAATGTTCACTAACATAGATGGGGTTACAAATAAAACAAATGAACTTGGAGAATGGGTACTTGAAGAAAACCCAGACATAATAGCACATGCAGAAAAGGCTAACGAAAAACATAACAAATGCAGTGTTTCCACAGGACTACTGTGTTGTGAGGAAAGAGAGAGAAGGAAGAGGAGGTGGTGGTGTTGCTCTGCTGGTAAGAAAAGGCTGGGATTGTGTAGCTCTGCTGGTAAGAAAAGGCTGGGATTTTGAGGAGATGGTTTTCAGGCCTGTGAAGATTTCAGTGACAACATATCTAGTACAATAGCAACTGGAGGACAAACAAATATAGTCGCAGTCATATATAACCCGCCACCAAATGACTTAAGACCCAGACAGGAATATGATAGAAACAACATGACCACCATTAACATAACAGAGAGAACAGCGTCTCTTGCTAGTAGGAGTGGATCTGGACAACTAATCATGGGGGACTTCAACCACGGGAAGATAGATTGGCAGAACAGAGACCCGCATGGAGGACCATATACATGGAGAGCTAAACTCTCCAAGTATTAGCATGCAGCAAGAAACGCATGCGTTTCAAGAGAAGAAATGCAACAAGAAACTTTCTAAGCCAAAACATCAAGGACCGACAAGAATGAAAGGGGACGATGAACCAGCTATGCTTGATCTGATATTTATCCTCAATGAATGGGATATAAGGGAGGTTAAGATGGAAGCCCCCTTGGGATGAGTGATCAGTGTATTGATCTTTGAGTACTTGGTTGAGTTTGAACTTATCTCCCTTAAAAATGAACTAGAAAACAAATGGCTGGCAAACCAAAATCGGAATTATGAAGGGATGAGAAGTTTCCTAAGGGATATACCATGGAACACAGACCTCAGACCTAAGTCTGTACAAGACATGATGGACTATGTCACCCAAAAGTGTCAGGAGGCGGTAAACAGGTTTATCGCTGCCCAAGGGGAAAAACCCGAGAAGCAAAAGAAGAATCCATGGTTTAACAGAGCATGTATGGAAGCAAAGGAATTTCCGAAATAACAGAACACCAGAAAGCAGAGAGAGAGATAACAGAGAACCAGGAATGAATATGTTAGTGTCAGAAAGGAAGCAGAGAAAAATTATGAAAATTAAATAGCAAGCAAAACCAAGAATGATCCAAAGTTACTCCACAATCACATCAGGGGGAAAACAAGAGAGAGAAACAGGTAATGAAACTTAGAACAGGCGAGGACAGGTATACAGAGAATGACCGAGGTGTGTGAAGAACTCAACAAGAGATTCCAGGAGGTCTACACAATAGAAGATGGTGAGGTCACTGTGCTAGGAGAGGGGGCAGTAAAGCAGGAGACCTTGGAAGGGTTCGAAATTACGAGATGAGGTCTAGAAACACCTGTTGGATCTGGACGTGAGAAAGGCTGTCGGTCCGGACGGGATCTCACCATGGGTATTGAAAGAGTGTGCAGAGGCACTCTGCTTGCCACTCTCCATAGTGTGTAGTAGGTCACCAGAGATGGGAGACCGACCAGAAATATGGAAGACAGCTGATTTGGTCCCAATATACAAAAAGGGTGACAGACATGAGGCACTGAACTACAGGCGAGTGTCCTTAACTTGTATACCATCAAAGTGATGGAGAAGATCGTGAGAAAAAATCTAGTAACACATCTGGAGAGAAGGGACATCGCCAACATGGGTTCTGGGAGGGCAAATCTTGCCTTACTGGCTGTTATGATCCCAGATGATGAAAAACGAGTCTACCTTGAGAGCTATTCTGCAAGACATGACCTAAATAAGAGGTCAAAGAAATATAGACATGGAGATACATACGTAAAATAATTGGTTAGATTTGATAAATAGTTTAGGAGTATGGGCAGTGATCAAGAACATAAGTAAATGACTTGACATGAGATATGGAGAGGTTGCTAGAAGTGTGAAGCTCGCTTCTGGTGGGCTTTGACCCCCACTTGAGCACCAGACATCGTGAGGGAAAGCCGTGCTCCGTGTGAGCTCCTGTTAGAGAGGAAGCCCTAGTTGATGTACCTTCAAGAGGAAGGAAGTGTGCAGACGTTTCTGCTGTGGAATCAAGCCGGGAACGTGTGGTCCCAAGTCCTGGACGGAAAGAGGAGTTGTGAAGCCGCCCAGAGACATTTTTGCCCAGACAGGCAATTTGACGTGATTGATTTTAGGGGCTCTTCACGCTCCATGAGGGCACGAGTTCCGGGCCCCGTGAGGGCGGGAGTCCCAGGCCCCGTGAGAGCGGGAGTCTCGGGCCCCGTTAGGGTGCGAGTCCCGGGCCCTATGAGGGCGGGGACTGTGATCCAGTGGTACAGTAAATTAGTGAACTGTAACACAACAGACACAACGTCACAGTGACTGACTCCAGAACTTTGTGTTTGATAGAGAAGAACCGCCATCATCAATCTACTGGAACTTAGTGAATCACCACATGGGAGGCAACGACGGATCACCTCGTCATCAAGGCATCGTCCTAATTCATCTAATTGTGCGAGCGGGAGGCTGATTGGTAGGTACCCTTCTCTGGTCAATTATTCAGGTGTACAGAGAGAGGTAAAATATTATCAAATTCTTGTTCAGTATATCATATATATTTGAAATCTTAAAGTGGCTCATTTTGGGTAGAGGTTGACACTTACGGGACCCTCGTGACACATGCACGCACGCAGGCGCACGTACGTATGCACACACACATGAATGCATGCGCTCATACGTATGCACGCACACACACACACACACACACACACACACACACACACACACACACACACACACACACACACACACACACACACACACACACACACTCCCTCATCTGACCACCTGACCTAAAGTGATATCTCCACCCTCCTCCCCCCCCTCCCAGTTTCCAAGGGATCCCTCACCTACAAACACACACACACTCTCTCTCTCCTTATCTTGCTCTCTCTCTCTCTATCTCTCTCTCTCACCCCGCTTGCCCATCTCCTCTCTCTGCCCACCCCCTCTCTTGCCCTCCTGACAAATCCTATGACAGCATAACAAGAACAGGGCCAAGCATGATGGCCAGAGGAACCAGGGGAACCGGGAAAAGTCAAGGTGATGAAATGAAGGAAGTGTTCGCCCAGTTTGTGGAGAACATCAAGAGTGAGATGCAGGGAATGATGCAGGAAATGAAGAAAGAAATAAGCAACCTGAAAAGAGAACTGACAGCAGCGAAAGAGGAGATTAGAGCCCTCAAAGAGAACAGTGTTGATGCTGAGACTCAGATAGTCATCCGGGGGGGAAAGTGGAAATAGTTTACTGGAAGAGAATGCCACTATAAAAGCAACATTTGCAGTAATGCTAAAAAAAAATTGCTCTGAAGTAATGTCCACAATCATGAAGGTGGCCATGAAAGCAGCCGCCTCACTGGAAGTGGCACGCTACACTAGCAAGCTGCTGGAAAGAAAAAGATCAGTGGTAGCTGTGGGTATTAAAGAGCAGGAAGGCTCCAACAGGCCAGAGTGGAATGATTAGGACAACACAGCAGTGAATAAAATATTAGACACTAGAGATGGAAGAGGGCTGAGCATAGAATTGAGAAGTTTTTGCAGCTAAGCTGATACAACAAAGACCGAGATAGCGTGTTAATGATTGTGTTTGCAAACGAGAACACAAAGGAATTGATTCTAACAAGGAAAAGCCGCCTGCAACATGTGGGAGATTTAAAAGAACGTATTCCTCTAGAGGGACATGATGAGGGAGGAGAGAGGCATGGCGACAGAAGTAAGGAAGAGGCGCAGGGCGAGAGGGGAAAACCAGGAACACACAGTTCCCAACACATCATCCCCAGAGGTGAGGAGGGAACTCACAACCAGCTACCCAGTAACACCAGAAGGGAGGGCAATCACACCACCCTCCTCTGCATAGAACCCCCCCCCCCCAACCCCAAACCCTCCCTGCCCCCAATCAAATGCTCAGCCAAATCTACCTACCCGTACCCTGCTTACTATTCCTGCCCTGCTTACTCTCCCCTCCTCCCGCCATGTCCCCACTCCCCCCTTTTCCTTCCAGTCCTCCCTCTCCCTTCATCCCATACCCTCCCTGCCCCCCCCCCACCTTTCACTTGACACCCCCCCGCCCCTCACCCCAGTATCCTCTGAGACCCTGTTATCCACCTCACAACTCCTCACACCCATGGAACAGCTTTCCCCACCAGCAAAACGCTCACCAAGGAGGTGATTTGAGAAGGGACAGAAGAAAGTGAGCCTCAGGGCAATGTACAAAAACATAGATGGAATTACAAACAAAGTAAATGAGCTTGGAGAATGGGTACTAGAGGAAAACCCAGACATAATAGCACTCACAGAAACAAAGCTAACGAAAACCATAACAAATGCAGTGTTTCCACAGGAATATTATGTTATAAGGAAAGAGAGAGAGGGAAGAGATGGTTGTGGTGTTACTCTGCTGGTAAGAAAGGGCTGGGACTTTGAGGAGATGGTTATTTAGGGCTGTGAGGGTTTCAGTGACTACATAGCAGGTACCATAACAACTGGAGGACAAAAAATTATAGTTGTAGTCATATATTATCCACCACCAAATGACAGAAGACCCAGACAGGAATATGATAGAAACAACATGGCCACAATTAACATAATTGAGAGAGCAGCTTCTGTTGCCTGCAGAAATGGATCTGGACTACTAATTATGAGAGACTTAAACCACAGGAAAATAGACTGGGAGGACCAGAAACATGGAGAGCTAAGCTGCTGGACGTGGCAACAAGACACTTTCTGAGCTAGCACATCAAGAAACCAACAAGAATGAGAGAAGATGAACCAGCCATGCTCGATCTGATATTTACCCTAAATGAGTGGGATATAAGGGAAGTTAAGATGGAAGCACCCTTGGGAATGAGTGACCACAGTGTATTAAACTTTGAGTACCTGGTAGAGCTAGGAATTATCTTCCCCAAGAAAAAACTAGGACACAAAAGGCTGGCTTACTGAAAGGGGAAATATAAGGAGATGAGACGTTTCCTAAGGGAAATACCTTGGGACACAGACCTCAGAGCTAAGTCTGTACCAGATATTATGGACTATGTCACCCAAAAGTTTCAGGAGTCAGTAAACAGGTTCATCCCGTCCCAAAAGGAAAAATCCGAGAAGCAAAAGAAGAATCCATGGTATAATAGGGCAGAAAGCAAAGAGAGAAACCAGAGAACCAGGAATGAGTATGTTAGGGTGAGAAGAGAAGCAGAGAAAAAATTATGAAAATGATATGTCAAACAAAGCCAAGACAGAACCAAAGCTACTCCATAGTCACATCAGGAGGAAAACAACAGTGAAAGAACTGACAATGAAACATTGAACAGGCGAGGACAGGTATACAGAGAATGACAAAAAGGTGTGTGAAGAAATCAACAAGAGGTCTCACGAGGTCTTCACAATAGAACAAGGTGAGGTCACTGTGCTAGGAGTAAGGGAAGTGAACCAGGCGGCCTTGGAAAGGTTCGAAATTACGAGTGAGGAGGTCAAGAGGCACCTGCTGGATCTGGATGTTAGAAAGGCTGTTGGTCCAGACGGGATCTCACCATGGGTACTGAAAGAGTGTGCAGAGGCACTTTGTTTGCCACTCTCCATAGTGTATAGGAGGTCACTGGAGACGGGAGACCTACCAGAAATATGGAAGATGGCGAATGTGGTGCCAATATACAAAAAGGGCGAGAGGCGAGAGGCACTGAACTACAGGCCAGTGTCCTTGACCTGTATACCAGGCAAGATGATAGAGAAGATTGTGAGAAAAAAAACTAGTAACACCTCTGGAAAGAAGGGACTTCGTGAAAAATCGCCAACATGGGTTCAGGGAGGGTAAATCTTGCCTGACAGGCTTAATAAAATTCTACGACCATGTGACAAAGATTAAGCAAGAAAGAGAGGGCTGGGCGGACAGCATTTTCTTGGATTGTCGGAAAGCCTTTGACACAGTACCGCATAAGAGGCTGGTACATAAGCTGGAGAGACAGGCAGGTGTAGCTGGTAAGGTGCTCCAGTGGATAAGGGAGTACCTAAGCAATAGGAAGCAGAGAGTTACGGTGAATGGTGAGACCTCAGATTGGTATGAAGTCACCAGTGGAGTCCCACAGGGCTCTGTACTCGGTCTATCTTGTTTCTGATATATGTAAATGATCTCCCGGAGGACATAGATTCATTTCTCTCAATGTTTGCTTACGATGCCAAAATTATGTGAAGGATTAAGACAGAGGAATACTGCTTGAAGCTTCAAGAAGACCTAGACAAGCTAAAGGAATGGTCGAACAAATGGTTCTTAGAGTTTAACCCAAGTAAATGTAATGTAATGAAGATAGGTATAGGGAACAGGAGGCCAGATACAAGGTATCATTTGGGAGATGAAATTCTTGAAAAGTCACAGAGAGAAAAAGATTTGGGGTTGATATCACGCCAGACCTGTACCCTGCAGCCCATATCAAGAGGATAACATCAGCGGCATATGCCAGGCTGGCCAACATAAGAACGGCATTCAGAAACTTGTGTAAGGAATCATGCAGAACTTTGTATACCACATATGTCAGGCCAATCCTGGAGTATGCAGCCCCAGCATGGAGTCCATATCTATTCATGGATAAGACTTAACTGGAAAAGGTTCAAAGGTTTGCCACCAGACTAGTACCCGAGCTTAGAGGCATGAGCTACGAGGAGAGACTATGAGAATTAAACCTCACTTGGCGGGAAGACAGAAGAGTTATGGGGGACATGATCACCACATTCAAGATTCTCAAGGGAATTGATAGGGTAGATAAAGACAGGCTATTTAACACAAGGGGCACACGCACTAGGGGACAAAGGTGGAAACTGAGTGCCCAAATGAGCTACAGAGATATTAGAAAGAACATTTTTAGTGTCAGAGTGGTTGACAAACGGAATGCATTAGAAAGTAATGTGGTAAAGGCTGACTCCATACACAGTTTCAAGTGTAGATATGATAGAGCCCAGTAGGCTCAGGAATCTGTACACCAGTTGATTGACAGTTGAGAGGCGGGACCAAAGAGCCAAAGCTCAACCCCCACAAGCACAAATAGGTGAGTACAAATAATTGAGTACACACACAAACGACAGAAGAACCCACCAAAAGACAAAAGACCCAGACAGGAAAATGAATGCCACAACATTGCCACCATTAATATAATAGAGAGAGCAGCTTCTGTCTCTATCAGAAACGGATCCAGACTACTAATCATGAGAGACTTCAACTACAGAAAGATAGATTGGGAGAACAGAGGCCTACATGGAGGACCAGACACATAGAGACCTAAGCTGCTGGACGTGGCAACAATAAAATCTCTAAGGAAACGCATCACGGTACTGACAAGAATGAGACGAGAGGATGAACCAGCTATTCTTGATCTGATATTTACCCTAAATGAGTCGGATATAAGGGAAGTTTAGTTTAAATCCCCCTTGAGAATGAGTGATCACAACGTATTGATCTTTGGGTACCTGGTAGAGCTTGGATTTATCTTCCCTACAAAAAGAACTAGGAACAAAGGGCTAGCGTACCGAAACGTAAATTATGAGGAGATGAGAAAATTCCTAAGAGATATACCATGGGACCCAGAACTCGGAACTAAATCCGAACAATATATGATGGGCTATGTCACCAAAAAGTGTCAGGAGGCAGTAAACAGATTTATCCCAGCCCGAAAGGAAAAACCTGAGAAGCAAAAGAAGAATCCATGGTTTAATAGGGCATGTATGAAAGCAAAGGAACTGAACAAAAGGGAGTGGAGAAACTTCCGAAATAACAGAACACCTGAAAGCTGAGAGAAATACCACAGAACCAGGTATGAGTATGTTAGTGTGAAAAGAGAAGCTGAGAAAAAGTATGAAAATGATACAGCTAATATATCGAGGACCGAACAAAACCTATTCCACAGTCACTTGAGGAAAACAACAGTGAAGGAACAGGTGATGAAACTTAGAACGAGTGAGAACAGGTACACAGAGAATTACAAAGAGGTATGTGAAGAACTCAACAAGAGGTTCCAGGAGGTCTTCACACTAGAACGAGGTGAAGTCACTGCTAGGAGAGGTGGCAGTACCCCAGGTGGCAGTACCCCAGGTTGCTTTGGTAGGGTTCGAAATTACAAGAAATGAGGTCAAGAGGCATCTGTTGGATCTGTACGTGAGAAAGGCAGTTGGCCCAGACGGAGTCTCACCATGGGTATTGAAAGAGTGTGCAGAAGCACTTTGCTTGCCACTCTCCAAAGTGTATAGTAAGTCACTGGAGACACTGGAGACGGGAGACCTACCAGAAATATGGAAGACGGCTAATGTAATCCCGTTATACAAAAAGGGTGACAGACAAGAGGCACTGAACTACAGGCCAGAATCCTTATCTTGTATACCATGAAAGGTGATGGAGAAGATCTTGAGTAAAAAACAAAGTAACACATCTGGAGGTTAGTGACTTAGTGACAATCCATCAACATGGGCTCAGGGAGGATAAATCTTGCCTTACAGGCTTAGTAGAATTTTACGATCAGGTGACAAAGATTAAGCAAGAAAGAGAAGGATGGGCAGACTGCATTTTCTTGGACTGTCGGAAAGCCTTTGGCACAGAACCCCGTTTGAGGCTGATGCTCAAGCTGGAGAAACAGGCAGGAGTAACTGGTAGGGTGCTCCAGTGGATAAGGAAGTAACTAAGCAATAGGATGCAGAGAGTTACAGTGAGGGGTGAGACCTTTGATTGGCGTGAAGTCACCGGTGGAGTCCCACAGGGCTCTGTACTCGGATCTATCCTGTTTGTGATATACGTAAATGATCTCCCAGAGGGTATAGACTCCTTCCTCTCAATGTTTGCTGACGACGCAAAAATTATGAGATGGATTAAGAAAGAGGAGGACAGCGTGAGACTTCAAGAAGACCTGGACGAGCTGTAGGAATGGTCGAACCAGTGGTTGTTAGAGTTTAACCCAAGCCAATGTAATGTAATGAAGATAGGTGTAGGAAGCAGGAGACCAAATACAAGATATCATTTGGGAGATGAAATACTTCAAGAGTCAAAGAGAGAGAGTAAGTCCTGGGGGTTGATATCACGCTAGACCTGTCCCCTAAAACCCATATCAAGAGGATAACATCAGAGGCATAAGCCCGGTGTGCCAACATAAGAACGGCCTAAAATATTTAACACAAGGGACACTTGCACTAGTGGACACAGGTGGAAATTGAGTGCTCAAACGAATCATACATACATTAGAAAGAATGTTTTCAGCGTCAGAGTAGTAGACAAATGGAATGCATTAGGAAGTGATGTGGAGGAGGCTGACTCCGTACACAATTTCAAGTTTAGATAAGATAGAGCCCAATAGGCACAGGAACCTGTACACCAGTTGATTGACAGTTGAGAGGCGGGACCAAAGAGCCAGAGCTCAGCTCCCGCAAGCACAACTAGGTAACTAGGTGAGGACACACACACACACATACACACATGCTCCCGCTCCCCCTTTCACCCCCTCCAACCCCTCCCCCTCTCTCTCCCCCCCTACCCTCCCCCCTCTCACCCACCCCCCCTACCCTTCCCCTCTCACCCTGGCAGGATGAGAAGAGAGGCAGAAAGACAATACGAAAATGACATCGCAAGCAAGGCAAAGACTTAGCCTAAATTGCTGCATAGCCACATCAGGAGAAAAACAACAGTAAAGGAACAGGTTATGAAATTAAGAATAGGGGAAGAAGGATTCACTACAAACGACAAGGAAGTGTGTGAGGAATTGAATAAGAAATTCCAGGAGGTCTTCACCTTAGAGCAAGGAGAAATCCCAGAGATAAGAAAGGGAATAGCTAACCAGGATCCACTGGAAGATTTTGAGATTACCAGCGGGCAAGTGAGGAAGTGTTTACTAGAGTTGGATGTGACAAAGGCTATAGGCCCAGATGGACTCTCCCCTTGGATATTAAAGGAAGGAGCAAAAGAACTGTGCCTGCCACTCTCCATAGTGTATAACAAATTACTGGTAACAGGGGAACTGCCAGATATTTGGAAAGTAGCTAACATGGTCCCGATATACAAGAAAGGGGATAGACAGGAGGCACTGAACAACAGGCCAGTGTCCTTAACCAGCATACCATGCAAGCTGATTGTGCGAAGAAAGCTAGTGGAACAACTGGAGCGAAAGAACTTTGTAACACAGCATCAACATGGGTTCAGGGATGGCAGGTCCTGTCTCACAGGGTTACTTGAATTCTACGACCAGGCAACAAAAATCAGGCAAGAAAGAGAAGGGTGGGCAGACTGCATATTTTTGGATTGTCAGAAAGCCTTTGATACAGTGCCACACAAGAGGCTAGTGAAAAAGCTGGAGATGCAGGCCGGTGTGAAAGGGAAGGTACTCCATTGGATAAAGGAGTACCTAAGCAACAGGAGACAACGAGTCAGTGTGAGGGGTGAGGTCTCAGATTGGCGAGACGTTAGAAGTGGAGTCCCGCAGGGGTCAGTCCTTGGACCTATACTGTTTCTGATATTTGTAAATGATCTCCCAGAGGGTATAAAATCGTTTCTCTCAATGTTTGCTGATGATGCAAAAATTATGAGGAGGATTGAAACAGAAGATGATAGTAGGAGGCTACAAGATGACCTTGACAGACTGAGTGAATGGTCCAACAAATGGCTGTTGGAGTTCAACCCGAGTAAATGGAAAGTAATGAAACTAGGCAGTGGAAAAAGGAGGCCAGACACAGGATACAGAATAGGAGATGAAGTACTTAATGAAACGGACAGAGAGAAAGATCTAGGAGTTGATATCACACCAAACCTGTCTCCTGAAGCCCACATAAAAAGAATAACGTCTGCGGCATATGCGAGACTGGCTAACATCAGAACAGCGTTCAGGAACCTGTGTAAGGAATCATTCAGAATCTTGTACACCACATATGTGAGACCAATCCTGGAGTATGCGGCCCCAGCATGGAGCCCGTACCTAGTCAAGCACAAGACGAAGCTGGAAAAAGTCCATAGGTATGCCACTAGACTAGTCCCAGAACTAAGAGGCATGAGTTACGAGGAAAGGCTGCGGGAAATGCACCTTACGACCCTGGAAGACAGAAGAGTAGGGGGAGACATGTTCACAACCTACAAAATCCTCAGGGGAATCGACCAGGTAAACAAGGATAAACTATTCAACATTGGTGGGACGCGAACAAGGGGACACAGGTGGAAACTGCGTACCCACATGAGCCACAGGGACGTTAGAAGGAACTTTTTCAGTGTCAGAGTAGTTAACGGATGGAATGCATTAGGCAGTGATGTGGTGGAGGCTGACTCCATACACAGTTTTAAGTGTATATATGATAGAGCCCAGTAGGCTCAGGTATCTGTACACCAGTTGATTGACAGTTGAGAGGCGGGACCAAAGAGCCAAAGCTCAACCCCCGCAAGCACAAATAGGTGAGTACAAACAGGTGAGTACACACCTATTCTCCCTATTAAACACGTCATGATAAATGGGGTGATTAGTTTGACCCATTGCTAGCGGCCCCCACATCGCCGCCTGCCTCCCCCAGGCGTCTTGGACATAAACTTGGACGAGGAACTCGGTAGCGAACAATGGTTGGTAATTACAGTGGCGAGGGTGCTCATAGACCACTTCCAGAATCGCAATGTTGTTTCACGCCGCGTGACCACTCAACAGGAGCCGCTTAACTCGATTTGACATTACAGTCAAGAGCAGGAATTAAAGGTTGGTGACTGGAGCTCACCTACTATGGAGACTGCAGCCTGTCAGTCTGTTGGTTGGAGAAAAGATGAAGGATTAATGGTGTTAGGATTTGTAACATGTCTAACAAATTTAACAGTTATCTGTCTTGTGTCAACGGTTATATTCACTTCTCTGGACAACCCACATGATATAATACGCTAATAGATTTTATAGCCATATTATGCAATAGACGTGTGTTTACTAGTTGTGTTTACTAGTTGTGTTTTTGCGGGGGTTGAGCTTTGCTCTTTCGGCCCGCCTCTCAACTGTCAATCAACTGTTTACTAACTACTTTTTTTTTTTTTTTTTTTTTTTTTTTTTTTTTTTTTTTTTTTTTCCCACACCACACACACAGACCCCAGGAAGCAACCCGTGACAGCTGACTAACTCCCAGGTACCTATTTACTGCTAGGTAACAGGGGCACTTAGGGTGAAAGAAACTTTGCCCATTTGTTTCTGCTCGTGCGGGAATCGAACCCGCGCCACAGAATTACGAATCCTGCGCGCTATCCACCAGGCTACGAGGCCTCCCGTGTGTGTGTGTGTGTGTGTGTGTGTGTGTGTGTGTGTGTGTGTGTGTGTGTGTGTGTGTGTGTGTGTGTGTGTGGGTGTGTGTGTGTGTGTGTGTGTTTGTGTGTGTTTGTGTGTGTGTGTGGGGTGTCTCGGTGGGTGCGCGCAGTATCGAGGTCAAATAAGGTCACAGAATAGTTAATCTTCAGGCAATAAGTTTTATGGGTCGTTTGCTTAGACTTAATTATCTCTGATGATTATTTAATGTGTTTAATCCAAATCCTGTAATTACTCCTTACATGTTACATGAAGACTACAGCTCCCTATCGACTGTAAAAGCAGTACGAGTCATCCTGCTTGCTTGGAAAATAAAACTGAAATAAATATAATCTCCCAGATGATATCAGTGTGATTATAGCAGCCCTTGCGTTCCCAAGGTTAAATGTGCTTGTGGGGGCTTTGACAACTCGATACTTAACCAGCATGAACGGAGGCGTTACCAAGCAAGCTGGGAGACTTTATGCAGCACCCATGCGAAGCTTAATCATGCAGCCTGGGAGTCTTTACCAGCAGGCAGGGACGCTTTACGCAGCAGAGGAGAAGGAGGAGGCTTTAACCTGCACTCATAAGAGGTTTTACCCGGCAGACAGGGAGGCAGACAGACCAACAAGCAGGGAGGCTTTACCCATCACGCAGGAAGGCTTTACTCAACATGTAGAAAAGCTTTTCCAAGCAGAGTAGCTTTTGCCCAATAGGCTCAAGTTCCTGGGCCTATTGAGCTCTATCACATCTTGATTTGAAAATGTGTATGTAGTCTGCTTCCACCACATCGCTTCCTACAGTATTCCATATATTAATTACTTTGACAATGAACAAATTATTTCTAACATTTCTGTGGCTCAGTTGGGTACTAAGTTCCAATCTGTGTCATCTTGTTCGTGGACAACCAGTGTTAAATTGTTAGCCTTTATCAACCCTGTTAATTCCTCTGATAATTATGCAGGTGGTAATCATAGCTCCCCTAACTATTCTGTCTTTCAGCCACGTGAGGTCTCATTCCAGCTGCCTTTCCTCGTAACTCATACCTCTCAGCTTTGGCACTATTCTGGTGGCTCTGAACTTTCTTTACCTTCCTTTTGTGTTTGAGTAGATAAGGACTCCACGCTGGAGCCGCATACTCCAGGATTGGTCTGATATTCGTGGTATATGAGGTTCTAAAGATTCCTTACATAAGTTTCTACAGGCAATTCTTATGTTGGCCAACCTAGCATATGCCGCTGATAATGTCTTTTTGATGTGGGCTTCAAGGGGGACAGGTTCAGTGAACATTAATCTCCAGATCTTTCTACCTGGTTCTTGATGGATTTAATCTCACACTTGGAACCATGTGTCCAGCATCATGCACCCAACATATATTTTCATTTCCTTACACTTACTAGAGATAAACTCTAGTAGCCATGTGTTGAACCATTCCTTCAGTATATCCAGGTCATCTTGTCCTCCTCTGTCTTAATCTTTATCATAATTATAGCATCATCAGCAAACATTGAGAGGAATGAGTCTATACCTTCTGGACGATTATTAGCATCAGGATAGGTCCGAGATTCTATCACATAGGTTCTATCAGAATCAGGATAGGTCCTAGTATAGAACCCTGTGGTACCCCGCTGGTGATATCTCACCACTCTCAAGTCACCCCTCACAGTAACTCAGTTTTCTGTTGAGTGTGTTTTCATACACTGAGAATTCATACTGTTCCGACCAATATAACCGTTATCAGTCCACCACGCTCGCCAACAACAAAACACAATACAACAATAAAGAACACTGCTGCAACAATTGTTGTGGCAGTATCGTAGACCAAAGTTACACGCAAGCTGTGTGGATAAGAACACAATCCACACACTGGTTGCAAAGTTTGCTCAGAGCAACATTGAGAAGCAGGAAAGCGAGAGGCTTGAACGTCGTTTGCGAGTCTTCATGATTTTTTGGTTTGGAACATTTGAATAGAAAAACAGATAGTTTACTTTCTTTCATCGGCCCGCGAGGAAAATGAGAGAGAGAGAGAGATAGATAGATAGAGAGAGAGGGGGGGGGGGAAGAGAGAGAGAGAGAGAGAGGGGTAGAGAGGGAGGGAGGGGAGGGGAGGGCTACAACGAGGAAGTATCGAGAGAAAAAAAAATTGTTCAACGTAAAAATTTGAGATAACATAAATACAATAGCTAAAGCTAGTTCATAGTGATACTGAATATAACTATGAATAAAATATAGTAAAAAGTGTACATACGTCCATCTGGTTTATGGTTAAACGTAACACTCGTGCTATTGTCAATTCAGATCGTGTAGACAAACTAAATTTACAGACACAATAACCAGCTGAGGACGGAAACGTTTAGGCACGTTTCCCCACACTCTCGTGCTGCCTGTATTCACTTATCATTAATAGATACCCGGGTGCTATAGGCAGCTGCTATGGGTTTCATCCTGGAGGGGTAAGGTCAGTCGTTGACCAATTAGGACCTTATAACACCGGGCTTCCTGTCCCCTGACAACTAAAAAAACAAGTCACAGGACCCTTAATTAGCACATCAGATATGACAGTATTAAGCCAAAAATTTCAGAAAAAAACATGACTCTGGATAAAAAAATCTATGAAACACAATAAATATCTGTTGCGCTCAGCAGATAAATTTACAATAATGGATTTCGAAAACAAAAATGTTTGACCTTTTTAAAATAATTACCATTTTATTACCAATAAAATGTTTCAATAATTCGAACAAACAGGATACAAGGAATATATTTTAATTCAATAGCTTACTACCAAATTTGTTTATTTTTGTCTTCGTCACCTAAGTTGTTTAACCTTTATTGATCCCAAGATGTTAGAAGGGCCGGAAACCGGTTATAGAAAAAACAATAGTGTTCGAGGGAAAGTTGTTGGGCCATAAACACAAAGCCTAAAAGACTGGAGGATATATAAGTTCACTTTAGGGGGGGGGGGGTTCTCCTCAGCCCAATACTGCACAAGGCTGAGCCAAACAGCCAATAAATGTCTGTGTATAGGATTATTACTCTCATCCTTGCTGTAGCACTGTTAGTGGGATGTGTTGCCATGGCGCTCGAAGTACCTCAAGACGGTAGCTTTGTGAGTACTACACATACGTAGGCTCACTACGGTGGTTTTGTTAGTGCTACATATACGTAGGCTCTCTACGGTAGCTTTGTGAGTACTACACATACGTAGGCTCACTACGGTGGCTTTGTGAGTACTACACATTCGTAGGCTCTCTATCGTAGCTTTGTGAGTACTACACATACGTTGGCTCTCTACCGTGTCTTTGTAAGTACTACACGTACGTAGGCTATCTACTGTGGCTTTGTAAATACTACACATACGTAGGCTCACTACGGTGGCTTTGTAAGTACTACACATACGTAGGCTCTCTACGGTGGCTTTGTGAGTACGACACATACATTGGCTCTCAACCGTGTCTTTGTAAGTACTACACATACGTAGGCTCTCTACGGTGGCTTTGTGAGAATTGCACATAAGCCAACTATGGGACCTGACTGGTCTCTACACGAACATACCTTGAGGTTACCTTGAGGTGCTTCCGGGGCTTAGCGTCCCCGCGGCCCGGTCGTCGACCAGGCCTCCTGGTTGCTGGACTGATCAACCAGGCTGTTGGACGCGGCTGCTCGCAGCCTGACGTATGAGTCACAGCCTGGTTGATCAGGTATCCTTTGGAGGTGCTTATCCAGTTCTCTCTTGAACACTGTGAGGGGTCGGCCAGTTATGTCCCTTATGTGTAGTGGAAGCGTGTTGAACAGTCTCGGGCCTCTGGTGTTGATAGACTTCTCTCTCAGATTACCTGTTGCAATTGCAACAACATCAGGACAACGTCTCCAAAACAACATCTTCCACTTACTCACGTTCATAGCAGCTTCTAAAACATGACCTATAGCATATATATATATATATATATATATATATATATATATATATATATATATATATATATATATATATATATATATATATATATATATATATATATATATATATATATATATATATATATTATTATAGTCTGTGGGTTGGCTGGAGTTGTCGTCGTTGATCCTTCTCTACGGACAACCCAACCCACAACTCGGTAGAGTGCTTACACTTCACTAGGAGATCACACCAGGCGCTTCTGGCTCTTGGAGAGGGGCTCCACGTCACATGTTTAGGGGATGCGGCTCCAACACTCAGCCTCGTTGTCACGTGCACACACCCACTCGAGCCGCTGTGACTCCCCACTCTCTCCTTATCAGTTGTGATTTCCTCAATCCCCTATGACTTACTAGTATTATCTTCTACCCTGTCCACAGCAGTGGTTCTTGGTTCTTTCTCTCTCTCTCTCCTTCTTTACTACCTCCTGGGAAGCCTCACTAGGACAAGGGCAAACACCAGCAAATTAGGATACATTTACTGGACAAAGCACATACACGATACATACACACATATAATAATAATGAATCCTATACTCTATAATATTACAATCAGGTTGCACTCCAACACCATCAGAACTCTATTATCAGCTTATCAAGTGGTATCCTATCTCCTGGTTCACCACCTGATACTATCAACCACCTCAAGTTGATCAAGTCTACATACACCGTTGCACCATCAGCAAGATAATATATATATATAGAAAATCAGCATTTGAATGCGATAACATATATCAGTATAAATGTTCATTGATACACAACAATGATCAATCGATCACTCTGTCAGTCCTAGAACGCATACATCTGTAGGTAGTCCAGCCTACGACTGTAACTCTAAACTTCAGCGTAAAACACTCCTTGACATAAGAATGCAAACAACCACTCACCTCTCACTGCGTCTTGCACACTAATGACAACCAAACACTATCAACTCCCTACAAATAATCCACCAGAACTTCCCTTCCACCTCTGGAAGTTCACTACCCTAATATCCTTAGGTTCTTCCGGGCTTCACTACCAGGATCCTCTGCAGCTCCTCCAGGCTGCTATCATGAAGTTTCCTTGAGCGACTATGGTGCTCTACTACTTCTGCTAGGTTCCTCCACAGCTCTCTTGGCTGCTACACCATGAAGTTTCCTCGAGCAACTATGGTGCTTCACCACCTCTACAGAAGCACGTGACACTCCTCTTCACTGCTTCTCACAGCTCGAGGTCCTCTGCTCCACTACCTTGGAGTCTCATCAGCTACTTCATCTGCTGGCTTCGAAGTTCTCAGCAACTTCTTCCCCAAAGACAAACCTGCAACCCATCGACACTCCAATAAAATATTCCCCTTTAACACATAAACAAAAAATATTCACACAATATGTTTGCCTCAAACCTCTATCTGTTCTCTACATACAGTGAGAGTGGACTCCCCCGTTTTGTGCGGGTCCATACTCCACCTCGCCTGGCGGCGGTCCTCACTCGCTGGGAGGGTCTTCCTCCGTCAGGAGCCGGGCTCCCTCAGTCGTCCGTCAGAGCTCAGAGGGGACGGACGTCGCTCCGTGCTCCTCCCTCTTCACTCTCCTATTTCAGGCTTTCTGCCTTATTAAAACATGTCTAACTTATAAATAAACATTGCTACTGTCGCTGGGCACACGACCAACTACAAGCAATCACTATGAACTGGCGTATATCGTGCTTACCACAGATCGTCTGGTCGAGGGCACTTCTTCCTCTGACGAGGCTTGGTCAGGGCACTCCACGGCCCACAATAATGCCTCCGGGCGGCTTAATATTCACTAATTATCGTCCACGACTTGAGACCACACGTCCCCAGCTCGATTCCACAGCTGGTACGTCTGCACACTTCTCTTCTCTTCGAGATATATCACTAGGGGTTCCCTTCTGGCGAGAGCTCAAACGTAGCGCGGCTTTCCCCTGCGATGTCTGGCACTCAAGTGAGGTCAAGGTCCTCCGGAAGCGAGCCTCACGCCTCCAGCAAAATGTCCACATCTCCTAGCCAGTCATTTATCTGTTTTCTTCTTCATTGCCCATAATCTCAAACTGTTATACATATCCAAGCAACTATTTTACATATGCGTTATCACCTCAATATTTGCTAGACCTTCTAATCAGGTCAGGCTTGATGAATAACTCTCAAGGAGGGAGACTCGTTCCTCCTGTAGGCTGAGATCATAACACTCCCCTCCCCTTATTCTTGAGAGTTATTCTAGTGGCTAGGCTCGAGATAACGCATCAGCCACTACATTGTCTCGCCCTCTTATGTGCGTTATCACCAGGTCATACTCTTGGAGCGATAAAAACCATCTGGTTAATCTCTGGTTTGCATGCTTCATTTTCTTCAGGAAAACTAGGGGATTATGGTCTGTATACACCGTTACTGGGTGTCCTCCCCCACTCACATACACTTCAAAATGTTTCAATGCCATCACCAGGGCCAAAGTCTCTTTCTCGACTGTACTGTACGACCTCTGGTGCTTAACGAACTTCTTCGAGAAGAAGGACACGGGGCGGTAAATTCCATAATTCTGCTGCGTCAGTACAGCTCCGGCCCCTATATCACTGGCATCTACAAATAACGTAAACAACGCTTCAAAATCTGGCGACACTAGTACAGGTGCCTCAGTAAACAGTCTTTTGGTCTTCTCAAACGCTTCTTGTGCTGTTCCATTCCACTCCCACTTCTTGCTCTTTGATAGCAAACTCGTCATAGGAGCGGCTATGGTGGAGAAATTTTCACAGAACTTCCGGTAATACCCAATCATACCGAGGTATCTCAACAATTCTTTCTTACTCCTGGGCACCGGGAAGTTGTCAATGGCCTCCACCTTTGTTCTTACCGGAGCAACCTCGCCTTGCCCTACTATATATCCAAGGTACTCCAGGCGGGCTCTCCCGAACTCGCTTTTTGCCAAGTTGATCGTCATGTTGGCCTTCTCGAACCGATCGAACAAATCTAAAAGTCGATCCACGTGATCCTTCCAGGAATCAGCGAACACCACAATATCATCGATGTACACTGCACATCCAGTCGCGCCTTGTAATACCTGATTCATTACTCGTTGAAAACAACTACCACTATTCTTCATTCCGAACGGCACCACTTTATATTGGTACAAGCCGTCGGGTGTCACGAACGCTGAGATCCTCTTGGCCTCCTCAGACAGGGGAATCTGGTAGTATCCCTTCAATAGGTCTATCTTCGAGACATACCGTGCACTCCCAATCCGATCTATGCAATCGTCAATGCGCGGTATCGGAAACGAGTCAGCGACCGTGAGTGCATTCACTTTCCTATAATCGGTACAGAACCGGTACGTGCCGTCACTCTTCTTCACGAGGAGGCACGGCGAACTCCAGTCACTGTCGCTAACCTCTGCCAAGTCGTTATCTAGCAGATACTTTACTTCTGCTCTCATTGCCGCTGCTTTCTCCGGGTTAACTCTGTAAAGGTGCTGCTTGATGGGCTCAGCACTCCCTACATTCACTTCGTGCACCGTTCCGCGGTGTCTTCTAGGCACGTCCGTGAATAACGACTTATTCCTCCGTAGGATCTCCACTAGCTCCTGGCGTTGGTCATCCTCCAAATGACCCAGACGCTCACCTATCTTGGCCAGGCTTTCTGTATTTGATATCTTCGCGCCATCGGCCCTCTCTAACTTACAGTTCTCCTCTTCTATCCCTTTGCCGTCTCCTCCACACAGCACCGTCGCCTGCAATGGGGTTTCCATCGGTTCTTCATCGCCTAGAGGCTTATCTCTGTCATAGTACCTCTTTATCATGTTCACGTGGCAAACCTGTGACTTCCTCGGACGATCTGGCATGTGGATTACATAATTCACATCCCCTAATGCCTTCTGGATGGTATATGGTCCACAAAATCTCGACTCGTATATACTTCCTTTTACCGGTAGCAGGACTAACACCTGATCTCCTTCTTGAAATTTCCTGCCCTTCGCCTTCCTGTCGTGGTACCTTACCATCTCTGCCTGGGATGTCCTCAAATTTTCCTTGGCCAAATCTCTGGCCCTAGAGAGTCGCTCTCTAAAAGTCTTCACATATTTTCCCACGTCCACCTTAGGCCTATCCACGGTGAGCTGCTCCTTCAGCGCGCCCACTGGGCTCCTCACGGAGTGTCCGTACACCAGTTGAAATGGGGTGAATCCGAGTGATTCTACTACCGCATCCCTGATGGCGAACAACACGGATGGTAATGCCTCGTCCCAACTACTCCCTTCCTCAGCGCAGTATATCCTCAACAAGCTCTTTAGCGTTCCATGGAAACGCTCCAATGCTCCCTGCGACTGAGGGTGATACGGTGATGAGCGCACTTGCTCTACTCTCCATCCTTTCACAGTTTCCCTAAACAACTTCGACTGGAAGACACTCCCCTGGTCCGTCTGGATAACCTTGGGCATTCCTACCCATGCAATGTAGTTCTGTAGTCTATCCAGAACGGCTCTCGACGTCACTCTTCTCAGGGGGATTGCTTCAGGGAAACGGGTGGCCGTGCACATTATGGTCAGTAAGTACTCGTGGCCTTTTCTGGTCCTCGGCAACGGACCTACACAGTCTATCAAGACTCTCTCAAAAGGCTCGCCAAATGCCGGTATGGGCTTTAAGGGTGCCTTTGGTATAGCCAGAGCCGGCTTACCTGCACGTTGGCATGCCAAACATGTCCTACAATATTTCTTTACCTCCTTCCACACGTTCGGCCAGTAGAAGTGCTCCTGCACCTTATTTAGGGTCTTCTTCACCCCCAAGTGCCCTGCCATATCTACGGAGTGGGCTAGTTCTAACACAGCCGCCCTAAACTCCTTCGGCACTAACACTTGGTGCTTCTCCAACCATACCTTATCTGCGCCGGCTTTGTCCGGTCGCCATTTCCTCATTAGTACATCATCGTCCAAGTAGTAATACACGGGGGACTCCGGACATGAATTTCCCCCTTTTGCCTCCCTGATTAGATCTATAAACTCCTCTTTCTGAGCTCTAATCAGGTCCGCTCGGTTCACGCTGAACTTTTCAGGTAGGGTCATTTTCACTTCCTGTCTCCTCGAATCCTCATTCTTCTGAGCTCGATCTTCGTCGAACAGCCCAGACATGTCCATGTTGACCTCCTCCCTTGGTGGAGTCGACACTGCCATATCATCTCCAATGTCTTCCTCGGCGTCTACGTCCGACTCTGTCACTACACAGGCCGGGTATACGATGACTTGACTGTCCTCTGCCTCATCTTCAAGGATGCTGGCTAGATCTATCTTGTCCGGCGTTCCACTTGTACCGCGGTCCTTCTGGTTCACCTCCGGCACAGCTTTTACTATCAGCTCTGGCAGCACCTTGGACCCACACAAGTCGTTCCCCAGGATCACTTGGACTCCTGGAACAGGTATGTTGGGGCACACTCCCAACATCACCTCCTCCGACAAATAATCTGACTTCAACTGGACAGCACACACGGGCATGTCACTCTTAGACAACAACCCATGAACCTTTATCCTCCTACTGCCAGCTAACAGTCGATCATTTCTTATTAGGCCTCTCAGAATCAAGCTCTGATTGGCTCCAGTATCCCTGAGGATACTAACCTCCACCTCGGGTTGACCTTCTATGCCGACCCAAGCTTTACTAATGAACGGCCTATACCGCTCATTCATCAAATCTACCTTCTGTGGTTTGTCTTGTTGTACATCAACGTACTTCTTCCGGGGATCACATGTCGTCAGGGTCACGACTCTCTTGCCCTGCCGACAATCTCGCATCATGTAACCTGATCTGTTGCACTTGTAGCATCTCATTTGGGAGAAATCTCTCCTATACGCCCCCGAGTAGCTCTGACTCTGCCCACTCGTATTGGAGTTCCTCGGGCCAGATGTACTACTCATACTCTGTGGAGCTTCATTGGACTCTTGTCTCCTCTGCACACTTTTATTTTCCTGCTTACCTCCAGCAGGCGGACTCGGCAACTTTCCTTCCTGGGGCTTAAAACTAGCTGGTCTGCTTGTCTGCCCCCCAAAACTTCTTCCTCCCCAGACTCCACTGGGTCTGCTATTGCTGCGTCTCGCCTCGCTTCTTACTCTGTTCTCCCTTAAGCTCTTGTACGCTTCAGTAATCATATCCGCCCTATCTGCGGCATCTTTCACCTCCTTTATCCCTGCTTCTTGGATCTTGAACTTTGTTTCGGAATGCATCATCTCCAAGAACTTCTCCATGACCATCAGTTGCTTCAGGTCAGCGTAAGATCCAACTCCAGCAGCCTCAATCCACTTCTGGAATCGTCTTTCCAGATCCCTTGCTGTCTCAGCAAACGTACATGCTCCAACTTTGATCATTTCTCTGAAGCGCTTCCTATAAGCTTCTGGGGTTAACTGAAACGAGCGCAATATGCTGCTCTTTACCGTGGCATAATCCTGGCACTCTTCCAGTGACAATTGGGTGTATGCCTCCCTGGCTGCACCGGTCAATCTTAACTGGACCAGCTGGGCCCATTCCTCCTGTGGCCAATCCTTGATACTGGCTACTTTCTCAAAATGCTCGAAGAAGCTCTCTGCCTCTTCAGGAACAAACAAGGGAATGTCCTTCTCCCTAACCCTAACCTCTGGTGGGTGTGATACCTGGGTGGTGCTCTCTGGCAACCCATGTTCAATCCTTTGCTCAGCCAAGGTTCTATTCGCTTCTATCTGCATTTGTTTTGTTTTCTCTTTTTCTTTTTCGACCTGGGCTTTTTCTTTCTCTTGTTCCAACTCCAGTTCTCTTACTCTGGTTTTCTCTTTTTCTACTTCCCTTTTCATCTGGAGTTCTAACTTCATCTTTTCCAGCTGGAACTGTCTCTCCTTGTCCTCTCGTTGTTGCTGCATCTGGAGCTCTAACTGGAATTTCTCTAAGCTCCTATTTCGGCTACTCCTGCTACTGCGGCTACTCTTGCTGCTCCTACTCGATCCCTGGGATCTCACGTCATCCTGCCCCTCATCCTCCTTTCCACTTTCAGCTCCTTTCTGGGGTCCTTGCTCTGCCGCTTCATATTTGGCTCTTAACTGCCTCAGGATCTCATCCTTCATCCCAGCTACTTTAGATGCTTTCAACCTAATGCCACATTTTTCTGCTATTTGTTTCAATTGAACCCTCGTGCAACCTTCCAAATCCTCAGGCTTGCCTGACTCCACAAACGCTTGCACCTTATCCATCTTGTCCTGTGAGTCTTCCCAAGAGAGAGAGTATACACCTGCGGTCACACAGTTTATCTATTTCAGCAAGGGTGTACAAATCCACTCTTGGACAGGGTGTGGGTGTGTCAGTTCACTCTCCCGGACACAGGCCCCCAATTTATTATAGTCTGTGGGTTGGCTGGAGTTGTCGTCGTTGATCCTTCTCTACGGACAACCCAACCCACAACTCGGTAGAGTGCTTACACTTCACTAGGAGATCACACCAGGCGCTTCTGGCTCTTGGAGAGGGGCTCCACGTCACATGTTTAGGGGATGCGGCTCCAACACTCAGCCTCGTTGTCACGTGCACACACCCACTCGAGCCGCTGTGACTCCCCACTCTCTCCTTATCAGTTGTGATTTCCTCAATCCCCTATGACTTACTAGTATTACCTTCTACCCTGTCCACAGCAGTGGTTCTTGGTTCTTTCTCTCTCTCTCTCTCCTTCTTTACTACCTCCTGGGAAGCCTCACTAGGACAAGGGCAAACACCAGCAAATTAGGATACATTTACTGGACAAAGCACATACACGATACATACACACATATAATAATAATGAATCCTATACTCTATAATATTACAATCAGGTTGCACTCCAACACCATCAGAACTCTATTATCAGCTTATCAAGTGGTATCCTATCTCCTGGTTCACCACCTGATACTATCAACCACCTCAAGTTGATCAAGTCTACATACACCGTTGCACCATCAGAAAGATAATATATATATATAGAAAATCAGCATTTGAATGCGATAACATATATCAGAACATATATATGTTCATTGATACACAACAATGATCAATCGATCACTCTGTCAGTCCTAGAACGCATACATCTGTAGGTAGTCCAGCCTACGACTGTAACTCTAAACTTCAGCGTAAAACACTCCTTGACATAAGAATGCAAACAACCACTCACCTCTCACTGCGTCTTGCACACTAATGACAACCAAACACTATCAACTCCCTACAAATAATCCACCAGAACTTCCCTTCCACCTCTGGAAGTTCACTACCCTAACATCCTTAGGTTCTTCCGGGCTTCACTACCAGGATCCTCTGCAGCTCCTCCAGGCTGCTATCATGAAGTTTCCTTGAGCGAC
>NC_091163.1:28095133-28097633 GCF_040958095.1 Procambarus clarkii
GTTAGGTTAGGTAGAAGAAAACGTTAGGTTAGGTTAGGTAGGTTAGGTAGTCGAAAAAACATTAATTCATGAAAACTAGGCTTATTAGGCAAATCGGGCTTTGCATAGTAGGCTGAGAAGTGAGTTCTGGCTACTAGGTACGACATATATATATATATATATATATATATATATATATATATATATATATATATATATATATATATATATATATATATATATATATATATATATATATATGTCGTACCTAGTAGCCAGGTCTCGATCCCTGGGATCTCACGTCATCCTGCCCCTCATCCTCCTTTCCACTTTCAGCTCCTTTCTGGGGTCCTTGCTCTGCCGCTTCATTTTTGGCTCTTAACTGCCTCAGGATCTCATCCTTCATCCCAGCTACTTTAGATGCTTTCAACCTAATGCCACATTTTTCTGCTATTTGTTTCAATTGAACCCTCGTGCAACCTTCCAAATCCTCAGGCTTGCCTGACTCCACAAACGCTTGCACCTTATCCATCTTGTCCTGTGAGTCTTCCCAAGAGAGTATACACCTGCGGTCACACAGTTTATCTATTTCAGCAAGGGTGTACAAATCCACTCTTGGACAGGGTGTGGGTGTGTCAGTTCACTCTCCCGGACACAGGCCCCCAATTTATTATAGTCTGTGGGTTGGCTGGAGTTGTCGTCGTTGATCCTTCTCTACGGACAACCCAACCCACAACTCGGTAGAGTGCTTACACTTCACTAGGAGATCACACCAGGCGCTTCTGGCTCTTGGAGAGGGGCTCCACGTCACATGTTTAGGGGATGCGGCTCCAACACTCAGCCTCGTTGTCACGTGCACACACCCACTCGAGCCGCTGTGACTCCCCACTCTCTCCTTATCAGTTGTGATTTCCTCAATCCCCTATGACTTACTAGTATTACCTTCTACCCTGTCCACAGCAGTGGTTCTTGGTTCTTTCTCTCTCTCTCTCTCCTTCTTTACTACCTCCTGGGAAGCCTCACTAGGACAAGGGCAAACACCAGCAAATTAGGATACATTTACTGGACAAAGCACATACATGATACATACACACATATAATAATAATGAATCCTATACTCTATAATATTACAATCAGGTTGCACTCCAACACCATCAGAACTCTATTATCAGCTTATCAAGTGGTATCCTATCTCCTGGTTCACCACCTGATACTATCAACCACCTCAAGTTGATCAAGTCTACATACACCGTTGCACCATCAGAAAGATAATATATATATATAGAAAATCAGCATTTGAATGCGATAACATATATCAGTATAAATGTTCATTGATACACAACAATGATCAATCGATCACTCTGTCAGTCCTAGAACGCATACATCTGTAGGTAGTCCAGCCTACGACTGTAACTCTAAACTTCAGCGTAAAACACTCCTTGACATAAGAATGCAAACAACCACTCACCTCTCACTGCGTCTTGCACACTAATGACAACCAAACACTATCAACTCCCTACAAATAATCCACCAGAACTTCCCTTCCACCTCTGGAAGTTCACTACCCTAATATCCTTAGGTTCTTCCGGGCTTCACTACCAGGATCCTCTGCAGCTCCTCCAGGCTGCTATCATGAAGTTTCCTTGAGCGACTATGGTGCTCTACTACTTCTGCTAGGTTCCTCCACAGCTCTCTTGGCTGCTACACCATGAAGTTTCCTCGAGCAACTATGGTGCTTCATCACCTCTACAGAAGCACGTGACACTCCTCTTCACTGCTTCTCACAGCTCGATGTCCTCTGCTCCACTACCTTGGAGTCTCATCAGCTACTTCATGTGCTGGCTTCGAAGTTCTCAGCAACTTCATCCCCAAAGACAAACCTGCAACCCATCGACACTCCAATGAAATGTTCCCCTTTAACACATAAACAAAAAATATTCACACAATATGTTTGCCTCAAACCTCTATCTGTTCTCTACATACAGTGAGAGTGGACTCCCCCGTTTTGTGCGGGTCCATACTCCACCTCGCCTGGCGGCGGTCCTCACTCGCTGGGAGGGTCTTCCTCCGTCAGGAGCCGGGCTCCCTCAGTCGTCCGTCAGAGCTCAGAGGGGACGGACGTCGCTCCATGCTCCTCCCTCTTCACTCTCCTATTTCAGGCTTTCTGCCTTATTAAAACATGTCTAACTTATAAATAAACATTGCTACTGTCGCTGGGTACACGACCAACTACAAGCAATCACTATGAACTGGCGTATATCGTGCTTACCACAGATCGTCTGGTCGAGGGCGCTTCTTCCTCTGACGAGGCTTGGTCAGGGCACTCCACGGCCCACAATAATGCCTCCGGGCGGCTTAATATTCACTAATTATCGTCCACGACTTGAGACCACACGTCCCCAGCTCGATTCCACAGCTGGTACGTCTGCACACTTCTCTTCTCTTCGAGATATATCACTAGGGGTTCCCTTCTGGCGGGAGCTCAAACGTAGCGCGGCTTTTCCCTGCGATGTCTGGCACT